>NC_143179.1:18194318-18497348 GCF_047325235.1 Durio zibethinus
TTTTTCTTCTTCTCTTTCTTTTCTTCCCATTTCTGCGTTTGTCTTCTTCTTCCTTTTTTTTTTCCTTTTTCTTCATCCTTATCTGGTTCAAATCTATTGCATTAAATACACAATCCCTAAAGTCAAAAGCACCACCGATAGCTGCCAACGACCGACAAGCCACCAATCACGGACGATAAGTGTGATTTTTTAGTTGAAAAATAGGATTCGAATCTCAAAAAATCTGAGATTTGAATCCCAACATGCTCTATGAATAGAGCTTGCAAACCAGACCAAAAAGGGAGGGAGGCAAAAAAAAAAAGCCAAAAAAAAAAGGGCAGCTTCTGTAAAAAAAAAAAAATTTTACAAAAACATAAAAAAAAAAAACAGTCCCCTGAAACGGGGAATCCAGCGCCAGAAAGCCACCTAAAAAAAAGGAGAGAGATCAGTTGATTCTGTCAAAAAAAAAAAGAAAGGAGACCGAAACTTTGAGCCCCAATTTACGTCGATCGAGGTTATTTCCGGTAAAAAGGACATCGGATCTGGAAAGATCGCATCGTAGAGAACTTTCAAAAGAATTTTCACCTTTTTTGATGATCGAAAACCACCGGCAACGACTGTCGACGGTAACCCAGACGGAGGTCGGCACAGTGGTCCGACGACCGACCGACGAGCTCACCCCAGAGCTCTCTTCCCTTTTTTTTTTTTGAAAAACTGAAAGAATGAGCAAAATTTTTTTTTTCAGTTATTTATAGAAATCATTAAAAGCAAAACGACGTCGTTTTGAGCATAGGGTCAAAACGATGTCGTTTCGACCAAAGAGGATCCGCGAGTCGACCCGTGACTTGACTCGAGATCCGCGCACCTGACCCGCGATCAGTTTCCTTCATCAGCCTCTGACCAGTCTGATTGGACCGAAACCGAATCGCCCAGACCGAACCGAACCGGTATTGTACCGTCCAGACCGAGCCGAATCGCCGAACCGAACCGAGCGTTGACCAGATCGTTGACCGGTCCAATTCAGGTAAAAAAAATATTTTTTTATTTTTTTTAAATTTTTTTTTATTTTTTATATATAATATTTTATTAATATTTATGTATGTTAAAATATTTATATTTATTAGACTAATTGATGAAATTGTGGTTAATTGTTTTTATGTAATTATGTTAATAAACTTTAAAAACAATTATATAAAAATAAATTTAATAATAATACTAAAGTAATATAAAATATAGGAAAAGAAAATTTTTATCCGACGCTGAGATTCAAAGGAATTTCGAGTAGTGATGCCTACGAAATCTCTAGGTGAGAAGATTTTTTTAAAATATTACCAGCGTATTGGAGTATGTATAAAAAAAATTTTCAATACTATAAAAAAATTTTTTTAATAATAAATAAAAATTGATTAATAAATTAAAAATATGTAATAAAAATAGGAAGGAAAGAAATTTAATCCAATGATGGGATTCTAAAAGTATTCCGAGTAGAGATGCTTTAAGAAATCTCTAGGTGAGAAGAATTTTTGTAAAATATTACAGCGTATTGGAATATTTATAGAAAATCTTCAATATAATTAAATTCCTTTTTCTTCAAAATTTTAATTTTAATTAAAAAAATTAATAAAACAATTAATAAAATTTTTGAAAAAGATGTGTGCATCAACATATTATTATTTGCATTGCATACATGACATAATTTTTTACGAAAAGTAAATTTAGACCTCCCAAAGATGAGATTCTAAAAGTATTCCGAGTAGAGATGCTTTAAGAAATCTCTAGGTGAGAAAGAGTTCTTTTAATGTTACTAACGTACTGAAACATTTTAAGAATTATTTCAATAAAAAGGTTTTAATTTATTTTTCTCGAGAATAAATTTTTTAATAAATAAAAAAATCAAGGAAATTATTTTTCAAACACCGAAAATTGGACTATTTTTATCATAATCAAAGGATAACACGTTAATTGGTACCATTTTTTAACGGGCGCTGTGGGGGTGCTAATCCTTCCTCACACGTAACTGACTCCCGAACCCAGACAGTTGCGCAGACCCTAAAATTATCTTTTTAATAAATTTTAATTAATTAAAAAGATATGTTTTAATAGGTGTCCAATCGCACCTAGCTAAAAAAGATTGGTGGCGACTCCATTATTTTTTATTTTGTTTTCAAATTCGTCGGGCGAACACAAAACCGTTACGACAGCTTGGCGACTCCACTAGGGACGCCTTTTGTTTTTGAGAGTCAGGCCAAAATTAACTACTTGTTATCCTTAAATTTTGATTTAAAACAGTCTTAATCAATTTCTTAAATTTTTATTTTTCATTTTTAGTAAAAAAAATAAAAAACAAAAAAAAAAAACAAATCAAAATAAAAAGGAAAAAAATTCACACATATTTCTTTTACTATGCCTCTTATGTTTTATTTTTTTTGTATATATTGCTCTCAATAAATTAAGATATATTTGCACACAATGGCACGATGCATCTCATACATGAGCTTTATACCCAGGCTCCGTCCTTTATAAGAGGAAGTAAAGTACCTATACTCTCGTGAGGTGATAACCTCCACAATGGCAAGCGAAATACTTCCACTCGAATTGAACCCTTTTCGTTCGTAGCCTGTAATGGGTGAGGATCGGGATGCCTTACTAGACCAACATGAACGACAGTGAGGAATAATTTGAGAATCTTTAGACTCTATTAATCCAAATCCAGCATATAATAAGCCTAGGAAACCAGTCTTATGTTAAGCCTTGTCCATCATCTTGTAGTAAAATACCTAAGAATAAAAGTTGTGTATAGTATAATACAAAACAAAACAAAAGAAAATCTCAAAACACTAAAAAAACAAAAAATGTTTTTTTCGAACCACACTAACTCAATTTTGTTTCATTTTCTTTTTTGCATTAATCATATCATACAGTTTTGCATCGAGATATTTGCTTTAGGACATATTTCTCTCAAGAAGTTTTCATGGATCCCATATAACTACAGATTTGCTCATCTTCAGTCAGTGTGCCATGTGAGTTGTATAATAAAGTACATGTTTGGTCGAAAGAAGCTTAACAAAAGAACGGAGATTGTTTGCCTACCGGTTATGTGTCTGAATTACCTAAAAAAGTGCATTTAGATATCACACAGAATGATTTAAAAGAGTTATCTACTGTCTGAGGTCAGTTAAGTGAAGAAAGAAAAGAAAGTTTTTGTAAAAAATATGGGCAGATTGCATCCCTCATTTCAGTAGTCATCAATGAACAATTGGTCAAAGCAGCTATATAGTTTTGGGATCCATCCTATAGATGTTTCACTTTTAATCAGAAAGATTTGGTGCCAACTATCGAGGAGTATTCGATTTTGCTCGGGATAGAACTACAATGTCCAGATAAAGTATTTACCCGAAAGCCAAAATCAGGTTATCGTAAAAAGTTAGCCAAGCTTATGAGGGTTAAAGTAGAAACCATTGATTCCTTTACGAAGTCTAAAGGTGAACATCTCGACATTCATTGGGACTTTCTCCGAAACTTCATTCAGGAGCATTTGGATAATGATTAAGGTATGGATGTGTTTGCTCTAGCATTGTATGGCATGGTAATCTTTTCGAAGACTTTGAGTTATATTGAGATAACTGTGACAGACTTTTTTGAGCAAATTAAAATCTAAGCAATTAATCCCGCTCCAGCAGTCCTAGCTGAAACCATCAGGTCATTGAATTTCTATTGATGAAATAAGAAAGGACGATTCATAGGATGTGCATCTCTATTATACGTATGGGTCAGAAGTCATTTCAAATGTGAGAAGAGTGCATTTTCGAAACCATATCTTTGAAATAAGGCACCGCTTGAAGAGTTTTGTAAAAGCCAATGGCCGACATTAAAGACTAAGAAAGAATGGGTCATTTTCTTGTAAAGGCTTACTGGGGATGAAATCGAATGGATGACGCCTTAGATGCCTCATATGCCCTTGTTGTATCGTGAAGGAAATGAGCCATGGATTTCGTTATTAGGGCTATAAGGCATTGTAAGTTACGCTTCATTGATGGTACTTAGGCAATTTGGTGTAAAATAGTTTGTTCCTGCTACTCATGGCCTGGTCCAAGTAAAATTCATTTATGGGGAATCGAATCCATCAAGAACCTTGGAGCAGTTGATCCAAGCATGGAAGAGAACACAAAGAATGAGGTTAGGGCCTTTCATCGATAAAGTCACTTCTGATTATCAGATTTGGAAAGCAATGCGGCCTAGAGACATAGTACTCCCTCCTGATAATAGTTCATATCAATTAGTTAATCTTTCAGAAAAGGTGCAATTATCAGAAGTTGAGCTTATCAAAAAAGAATTAGAAACTGAAAAAAAAAGAATAAGAAGAGAAAATTTGAGACTTCACGAGAAAGTAAGATAATTAAAATATGAAACGGAAATATAAGGGAGCAGATTAGAAAAAGTCATAAAAAAGTGGGATCTGGCTAATAGTGATTTGAAAGATCTACACTAAGAAAATAAAAGGTTACGAGTTCAATTCAAAACTGAAAAAGTTATCAAGTCTTACCTTAGCCGACAACGTGAAATGGATGAGCTCCGAGAGGGAATAAACCAATGGAAGGCCAAAGCTCAAGAAAAGCAAGAGGAGACCACCAAAATTTCTCAAGAATGTCAGAATTTGAAGGGATTATACTCTACAATCTCAGTAAGATTGGTGGAATGCCAAAACGAAAAGGAAAGATTGAAAGTCATGCTTATAAAAGAGAGAAGAAAGCACTTCAAAGTACTGAACGAAAAAGAATCATTTCACCAGGTGATCCAAGGGTTAGAGATACAACTACAATACCATAAAAGCTATATTTCAGCAATGATAGATGAGTGACATAGAAGGAAAAAAGATTGGATCTTCACATGTGATTTAGAAAATGATGCTCACATGAGATGGAAGGCAGAAAGCTTAGGGAGGCAACAGTACATAGAGCACTTGACTAATCAAGTTTGCAAGGCACTGAGGAAAGCATGAGAGATGGTTGAAAAGGTAGAAGCATTAAGAAGAGAAGTCAATCCCATAGGAGAATATGGACAGCGCCTAGTGAACTTTCTAGATGAGACGAATGACCATTATGAGCAAGTCAAATGCTTCTATGGATATAACTCTAGGATGGTAAATCTTATGTAATAAAAGTTGTATAGGATCAATAAAATTTTAATGTTGAAATTCGTCCAAGAACAAATATCTTCCAATTGCATTCATGCATCATATACATAATTTTTCATAAAATAAGTAAAAAAAATAAAATTTTCAACACATAGCATTCTAATTTTTTCTTTTTTCTTTTTCAAAATAAAAACTTTATGGTGATAAAGGTTCAAGAATAGCTCACCCATTAAAAATTTTGGCTCAACCTACTCGTCATTCATACAACACCAGGATACAGACAAGAATCATGAAGCAAGAACAGGCAAGTCGATTTGAGAGAATTGAGAAAGCTCAAGAAGAACTAAGAGGGGATCTGAGCACAATAATGGATATACTCAAGAAATTTGACAAGGGAAAAGCAGTAGAAGAAAATCTTAGCTTTCAAGAACAATCGTCAGATATGGTAGATCCTGTCTATCCTTTAGGGTTTGAGCCACGACTGAATCAACCTTTACAAGGAATTAGAGTACCAATTCTTACTCTCGGTGGATATCCTAATCTTTTTCCAGGAATGACATCCACACTTGCTCCAGGATAGTTTTAAAATTTTGTTAATCCCATTATGATAGAAAAACCACCTGAGCCAATCTTAGTTCCAGATTTGGATGATCCCAAGGAAAGAGAAAAGTTAGGGATGTAGACACTTGAAAAGGTAGAAGATACCAGTGCCAGGGAGAAGATGAAGTCATTGGAAGAAAAGCTTAAGACTATAGAGGGAATGAATTTTTATGGCTCCACAGATGCGACTGACCTTTGTTTAGTTTCAGATGTGGTAATTTCACCTAAATTCAAGGTTTTTGAATTTAAAAAATATGATGACACAAAATACCCAATGACCCATATCACCATGTATTGTCGAAAGATGGTAACATATGCTCGAGATGAGAAGTTGTTAATACACATATTTCAAGATAGTCTTACGAGTTCTGTAGTTAGATGGTATGTCCAACTAGATATGACTCATATTCGTTCTTAGTAAGAACTTACAAAGGCATTCCTTACATAATATCGGCATGTCACGGATATGGATCCAGATCATCTGTCCCTTCAAAGTATGGAAAAAAAGCAACTGAAAACTTTAAAGAGTATGCACAAAGATGGAGAGACGTGGCTGTACAAGTTCAACCTCCTCTCACTGAGAAAGAAATAATAGTTTTATTTGTGAACACCTTGAAAGCACCGTACTATGAGAGATTGATAGGCAATGCAACTAAAAACTTTGTAAATATGGTGATATCAGGTGAGATCATTGAAAATACCATAAAAAATGGTAAGCTCGATGCAGGAGAGACAAGTGGAGCAAGAAAAGGTGGAGTTCCCAAAAAGAAAGAGAATGAGGCCCAAGCAGTAAACTTTATAGGGCAACAATTCAGAGGTTTCACACCCTACTCTGTACCAGTCTATCAAACCCATTACCCTTCCATAAATAATGTTACATCCATCCCTCATCCATATCAGCCATACCAACCACTACAATCACCAACTTATCCATCCTATTTTCAGCCATCTTTTCAAATACCCACCTATTCTTATAACCGTCTTGTTGTACCTACAAGACCAGAATAGAGACCTGATAGTGGTCCAAGAGCCCCAAGAAATACCTAAGAAAAACTCACTTTCGATCCCATTCTCATGACATATACAGATTTGTATCCCAGACTTGTTAAAAAATATCTACTTGTTCCTGTCATTGTTGAACCTATGAAACCTCCATTTTTCAAATGGTATAACCTCAATTCGTATTGTGATTATCACTACGAATTATGATTATCACTATGAGAATCCAGGTCATTCCACTGAGAACTGTACTGCTTTAAAACGTAAAGTACATGGGTTAATCAATGAAAGAGTATTAAATTTTGATACCAGCCAACAAAGGACTCCAAATGTCAATGGAAACCCTCAACCAAATCATACCAGACCATCAGTAAATGCTTTGGTTGATGGGCAAACAAGCTATGTGAAAAGAAGAATAGAAGAGGTCAAAACTCTTATGGCTAAAGTGTTTGAAGCCTTGGTCAAAGCTGACATGTTGAAGCTAATAAAACCTCAAAATTACTCTGAAGCAATTAACTCAACTGAAAATTGCAATTATCATAAAGGTGTTCTGGGGCAGTCTATCGAGAATTATCACCAATTTTGTCAAAAGGTACAAAAATTGATGGATGAGGGTCAAATGAAGTTTTACCAAGAGAGAGAAGAGTTGGTTAAAGTGTCTATCATTGATTCAAAGAATAAGTTTGGGCGTAGATCGATAACTATCTATTATGATGATAAGCCAACACTGAAGTAAGAAAAACCCATCTCTCGATCGGTGGTGACAATTAAAGTTTCTGGCCTTTTTTCATATCAAAATGATAAAGCAGTACCTTGGAAGTATGATTATGATGTCATAGTCAACCTAGATGCTACCAACATAATGAGTGTAGGAGGTATAACTCGAAGTGGTAGGTGCTATACCCTAGAGGCTCTAGAAAAAGCTAGAAAGGAGAAAGCCAAGGGAGGAGAAAAAAATGAAAGTCAGAGTGGTCTTGACACAACCTTAGAAAAAAGAATATCAGAAGCCAGTATCTGAGAGTGAAGCAGGTGAATTTTTAAAGTTAATAAAACATAGCCAGTATAGCGTGGTAGAACAGCTTAACAAGATGCCAGCTAGAATTTCACTATTGTCATTATTGGTCAGTTCAGAGTCACACCGTAATGCTTTGCTGAAAGTGCTAAATCAAGCATATGTGTCTCACAATGCTTCTGTTGAATATATGGAGCAGCTTGTTGGTAATCTGACGATTTCAAATTATATCTCTTTTAATGATGAAGAGATTCCTCCTGAAGGTAGAAGAAGTACCAAGGCTCTTCACATTACTGTGAAATGTAAAAGTCATATAATGGCTAAAGTTTTGATTGATAATGGCTCATCCATCAATGTTAAGCTTGTGACTACTCTGGCAAAACTCTCTGTTAATGGATCTTATATGAAATCTAGTCATATGATAGTGAGAGCCTTTGATGGAACCAAAAGAGAGGTGCTAGGAGATATAGAAGTGCCATTACAGATTGGCCCATGCATTTTCAATGTGAAATTTTAAGTTATGAACATCTCTCCTTCATACAGTTATTTATTGGGTAGACCATAGATTCATATGGTAGGTGCTGTCCCATCCTCATTACATCAAAAAGTTAAATTCATTGTTGAAGAAAAGCTAACATGTCTGGTAGGAGAAAAAGATTTTTTGGTAACTCAACCGAGAAACACTCCTTATGTGAAATCAACAGATAAAGCTTTAGAATGCTCTTATAAATCCTTCGAGATTGCAAATGCAACATATATAGCTGAAAGATCTAAATTGTATTCACCACACTTATCTACGACTACTAAAATGGTAGTCAAACAGCTTACCACGATGGGATGGTGACTTGAAGTCGGACTTAGGAAGAACCTGCAAGAAATTACGAAGCCATCGACCATATATGAAAAGAGAGACAGGTTTGGCTTGGGATATAAGCCGACAAGAGGGGATAGAGTAAGAATGGTGAATGAGAAAAGAGATAAGAGGATAGCTAATCTTAAGGGATATGAACTAGAGTCAGAGCCCATAGTCATTCCACACCTCTATGATTCTTTTCACTCGGGAGGATACATTTATCCAGATTTATCGGGAGCTCCAAGTGCATGATTTATGGAAAAATTTTCAGAGTTGGCCATTCAAATGGTGGATGATGGAGAAAAGAAGAGTCGAAGTGAAGAGCTGTTCGTGTACCTTTGTCCTTCAGATTTTGAGCTGGATAATTGGAAAGTTACAGAGCTGCCTGTTGTTTTTAAAACTTTAAAAAAGTAATGTGAAACTTTAAATCCTTAATTACTTTCTATGAGTATTAAAAGATCTTTTATGGTATGTTTATGTTTGTCATTTTAATAAAAGACTTAGAAGATGCATCCATATTTCTTCTATTATTTTTATCTTTTACTTTTCATTCTTTTTTTTCCATCATTTTCTTGCCATTCTATTTTTTGTGTGCCAATATTCTCTTCATCCTACCCCTTTACAAGGTCTCAAATAATGAACACGAAGATAATCATGACAATAATCTCGGATTTGATTTTGAAAACTTAATTCATGTTGATGAACTTGATAATGAGAAAAATTCAAATAACTACACACTACCTCTTGATTTGTTAAAATTAATAGAACATGAAGATAAGCCAATTGAACCCCATCAGGAAATCATCGAATTAGTAAATTTGAGAGATGGTGAAAATAGAAAAGAGGTTAAAATTGGTATATTTTTTTTACCAGCTGAAAGACAGAAGCTAGAAGAACTACTCTGAGAATATGTAGATGTGTTCGCGTGAACTTATCAGGATATGCCAGGACTCAGTACTGATATTGTAGAGCACAAGTTACCTTTAAAATCAAGATGTAAGCCGATGCAGCAAAAGCTAAGGCTCATGAAACCAGAGATGTTGTTGAAAATTAAAGAGGAAGTGAAGAAACAATTCGATGCTGGATTTTTGAAAGTGACAAAATATCCTGAATGGGTAGCCAACATAGTGCCAGTTCCTAAAAAAGATGGAAAAGTGAGAATGTGTATCGATTATCGAGACTTGAATAAGGTAAGCCCTAAGGATAACTTTCCTCTACCTTACATCGATACTCTAGTAGATAATACTGCTAGGCACTCCATATTTTCTTTTATGGATGGTTTTTTAAGCTATAATCAGATCAAGATGGCCCAAGATGATATAGAAAAAATCACATTTATGACCATGTGGGGGACATTCTGTTACAAAGTCATGCCTTTTGGGTTAAAAAATACTGGTGCCACTTATCAAAGAGTAATGGTAACTCTCTTTCATGATATGATGTACAAAGAGATAGAAGTGTATGTGGATGATATGATCGTAAAATCTCGTGAAAGAGAAGATCATATAGTCAATCTCAAAAAGTTGTTTGACAGGTTGAAAAGATTTCAGCTAAAGTTAAATCCTGCTAAATGTACATTTGATGTCAAGTCAGGAAAATTATTAGGCTTTGTAATCAGTGAAAGAGGAATAGAAGTAGATCCAGATAAGATACAAGCCATCCAAAACTTATCTCCTCCTCATACCTAAAAAAAAATGCAAGGCTTCTTAGGGAGATTAAATTATATTGCTCGTTTCATCTCTCTACTCACTTATAAATGTGATCTTATTTTCAAGCTTCTCAGAAAACATGATCCTGGAGAATAGACTGACGAATGCCAAGAAACTTTTGATAAGATCAAAGAATACTTATCAAATCTACCTGTGTTGGTGCCACCAATGCTAGGAAAACCTTTAATTTTGTACTTGACAGTGCATAAAAATTCAATGGGATGTGTGCTAGGGCAAAGAGATAAAACTGATAAGAAAGAACGAGCAATTTACTACTTGAGTAAAAAGTTTACTGATTATGAGTCAAAGTATTCACCATTAGAGAAGATGTGTTGTGCATTAACCTGGACAGCTCGAAGGCTTAGACAATACATGCTTTATCACACTACTTGGCTCACAGTAAAGCTGGATCCTATTAAGTATATCTTCGAAAAGCCCTCATTGACAGGAAGAATAGCACAGTGGCAAGTTATGCTTTTAGAATATGATATCATTTACGTGACTCAAAAGGTAATTAAAAGGAGTGCAATAGCTGAATTCCTTGCTGATCGTGCAGTCGAAGATTATGAGCCAATGAAATTAGATTTTTCTGATGAGGATGTGATGGCCATTGAAGAAAATGAACCTGTTGAAAAATCATGAAGGATGTATTTTGATGGAGCTGTTAATGTTTTGGGTCATGGTATTGGAGCAATTTTGATATCTGCTGATGGACATTATTACTCCATCACAGCTAGATTAAATTTTAATTGCATAAACAATGTGGCTAAATATGAGGCCTGTGTTATGGGTCTACAAGCAGCAATTGAAAAGAATATCAAAATGTTAGATGTGTTTGAAAATTCAGCTCTAGTCATCTATCAGTTACGAGGTGAATGGGAAACAAAAGACTCTAAGTTGATTCGATACCATAACTACATCTCTAAGTTGGTCAAGCAATTTAAAGAAGTTCAGTTTGAGTATCTACCTAGAGAGAAAAATCAAATTGCTGATGCACTGGCTACTCTAGCTACAATGATCAAAATATATGTAAATACTGAAATCCAACCCATCAAGCTGGATGTGAAAGATGTACCAACACATTACTCAGGTGTTGAAAAAGAAATTGATGGAAGGCCATGGTATCATGATATCATGCAATACATTAAAAGCCAGCAATACCCAAAACATGTGACAGAAAATGATAAGAAGACTATCAGAAGATTGGTTATGAGTTTCTTCATTGATGAAGATATCCTTTACAAAAGAGGTCAAGATCAAGTGTTCTTAAGATGTGTAAATGCAGCTGAAGCAAAGAAGATTATTGAAGAAGTGCATGATAGAGTTTGTGGGGCACATGCAAATGGTCATATGATGACTAGACAAATTATGAGGGCTGACTATTATTGATTGACAATAGAGGGAGACTGTATTGATTATGCTAGGAGATGTCATAAATGTCAGATTTATGCTGACAAGATTCATGCTCTGTCATCAACATTACACGTTCTGGCTCTTCCGTGGCCATTCTCTATGTAGGGCATGGATGTCATTGGTCTCATCACTCCAAAAGCTTCGAATGGGCATAGATTCATTTTTGTGATGATTGATTACTTCACCAAATGGGTAGAAGCTACATCATATGCTAGCGTGACCCGATCTGTGGTATGTAAATTTATAAAAAGAGAGATAATATACAGATATGGGCTTTCAGAGACAATTATTTCTGATAATACCAAAAACTTGAACAACAAAATGATGAATGAAGTATGCACTTAGTTCAAGATCCGCTATCGTAATTCGACACCATATCGTTCGAAAATGAATGGGGCAGTGGAGGCTGCGAATAAAAATATCAAAAGAATCCTGGAGAAAATGATTGAAACTTACAAAGATTGGCATGAGAAGTTACCTTTTGCTTTGTATGCTTATAGAACATCAGTCCGAACATCTATTAGGGCCACACCGTTCTCTTTGGTATATGGAATGGAAGCTGTGCTACCGGTCGAAGTGAAAATTCCCTCACTGAGAGTCCTGATGGAAGTACAGTTAGAGGAAGCAAAATGGGTTTGAAATTGCTATGAACAGTTAAACCTCATCGAAGAGAAAAGATTGTCAGCACTTTGTCATGGTCAATTATATCAAAAGAGGATGATGAGAGCACATGACAAGAAAACTCATCCCCGTTGCTTTAGGGAATGAGACTTAGTGCTAAAAAGAATCCTTTCAAATCAACTTGATAATCGGGGGAAATGGACACCAAATTGGGAAGGCCCGTATGTGGTGAAAAAGGCATTTTCTAGTGGGGCATTGAGTTTGGCAGAAATAGACGGAGGTGATTTGCCTACCCCAATAAATTCAGATGTTGTGAAGAAATATTTTGCTTAAAAAAAGTAAAAAAAAAGAGAAAAAAATGATGATGACTTATCTAAGCTGAAAACCTGAAAAGGTGGCTTGGATGTGAAGCAGAAGCATCATCAAGAAAAGATCCCATAATGCAGGGGCAAGTGTAGTTTGACGAACTTTGAATGATCAAAGAAGTCATCTGATTTAATTTTAGAGAAAGAATCTGAGAATATTTTATTCATGATTATCTTGTGATCATTTTTTTGACACTTTTGTTTCAACTCAAACACTTTGACATGCACTTGTTATCAGCCATATGAAATACATTATCTTTCCTTTGAAAATAAAGCCTATCCTTTCTTTTATCCTTATCTGATATTTTTTTTTGTCCATCATGCAAGTGAATAAGATAAATGTGTGATTGCATTTTATTTGTCTTGAACTTAAAATGATGAAAAGAAAAACAAACATGAAAGATCTCAGCATTACTTTTAAAATTGACAAAGGCAAATGAAAAAGGATGAGAAAAACATGACAAGACATTAATGTTGCAGACTTTTGAAGAAAAAAAATATTGTGGTTAGATGTTGAGAACATATTGGTCATATGAGAATTCTGATAAAAGAAACCAAAAGTGAGAGATTTCGAAAACCTTTTTACTATAATGAATGATTTTAATTGTATTACATGGATTGCATTATGAGCACTCAGCACATTCATCCATGATAATTTGTAACAAAGATAGAAATTTTCCATTTCTTAATGAAAAACAAGATTTTGGTAAAGACAATGATCAAACAAAAGAATTCAAAAGAGGAAATTTAATTGTTCAAAGATGAGAACTCAAATTTGAAAACAAGATAAAATTTTAAAGTTGTTGAGCCTCTGCTGAGAGAAGCCTTGAGAGGAGCCTTTTCAAGAGAATTTTAAAGTCGTTGAGCCTCTGCTGAGAGGAGCTTTTCTAAAATAAAATTTTAAAGTTGTTGAGCCTCTGTTGAGAGGAGCTTTTAAAGTTGTTGAGCCTCTGTTGAGAGGAGCTTTTCCAAGATAAAATTTTAAAGTTGTTGAACCTCTGCTGAGAGGATCCTTTTCAAGAGAATTTTAAAGTCATTGAGCCTCTGCTGAGAGGAGCCTTTTCAAGAGAATTTTAAAGTCGTTGAGCCTCTGCTGAGAGGAGCTTTTCCAAGATAAAATTTTAAAGTTGTTGAGCCTCTGCTGAGAGGAGCTTTTTCAAGAGAATTTTAAAGTCGTTGAGCCTCTGCTGAGAGGAGCTTTTCCAAGATAAAATTTTAAAGTTGTTGAGCCTCTGCTGAGAGAAACCTTTTCAAGAGAATTTTAAAGTCATTGAGCCTTTGCTGAGAGGAGCTTTTCCAAGATAAAAATTTAAAGTTATTGAGCCTCTGCTAAGAGGAGCTTTTTCAAGAGAATTTTAAAGTTGTTGAGCCTCTGCTAAGAGGAGCCTTTTCAAGAGAATTTTAAAGTCGTTGAGCCTATGCTGAGAGGAGCCTTTTCATTAGATTTTAAAGTTGTTGAGCCTCTGCTGAGAGGAGCCTTTTCAAGAGAATTTTAAAGTCGTTGAGCTTCTGCTGAGAGGAGCTTTTCCAAGATAAAATTTTAAAGTTGTTGAACCTCTACTGAGAGAAGCCTTTTCAAGAGAATTTTAAAGTCGTTGAGCCTCTGTTGAGAGGAGCCTTTTCATTAGATTTTAAAGTTGTTGAGCCTCTGCTGAAAGGAGCCTTTTAAACTTTCAAAAATATCGATTGAACCTTTGTTGAGATGAGCCCTTTTCTGTCGAACCAAAAATTTTTTTTTTCTTTTCTCATATGTTTCATCTTTCCAAGCAAAATGGTTGTTTATTTGTCTTTACCTTATTCCTGTTTCACAAAAATAGGCAAAGAAGGTCAACTGTAAACACCATTTTTTTTAATTTTAATTATTATTATTTAATTTTTTTCTTTTTCTCTTTCTTTTCTTCCTATTTTTGTGTTTTTCTTCTTCTTCCTTTCTTTTTCCTTTTTCTTCATCCTTATCTGGTTCAAATCTAGTGTATTAAATGCATAATCCCTAAAGTCAAAAGCACCACCGATAGCTGCCAACGACCGACAAGCCACCAATCACGGACGGTAGGTGTGATTTTTCAGTTGAAAAATGGGATTTGAATCTCAAAAAATTTGAGATTTGAATCCCAACATGCTCTATAAATAGAGCTTGCAAACCAGACCAAAAAGGGGAGGGAGGCAAAAAAAAAAACGGCTAAAAAAATAAGAAGGGCAGCTTTTATAAAAAAAAAAATTTTTGCAAAAACACAAAAAAAATAGTCCCCTGGAACGGGGAACCCAGCACCAGAAAGCCACCTAAAAAAAGGAGAGAGATCAATCGATTCTGTCTAAAAAAAAAAAAGAAAGGGGACCAAAACTTTGAGCCTCAATCTACGTCGATCGGGGTTATTTTCGGTAAAAAAGACACCGAATCTAGAAAGATTGCGTCGTAGAGAACTTTCAAAAAAAATTTCACCTTTTTCGGTGATAAAAAACCACCGGCAATAACTGTCGGTGGTAACCCAGATGGTGGTCGGCATGGTGGTCCGTCGATCGACCGACAAGCTCACCCTATAGCTCTCTTCCCCTTTTTTTTTCTGAAAAACTGAAAGAATGAGCAAAAAAAAATTTTCAGTTATTTATAGAAATCATTAAAAGTAAAACGACGTCGTTTTGAGCATAGGGTCAAAACGACGCCGTTTCGACCAAGGAGGATCCACGCGTCGACCCGTGACCTGACCCGAGGTTCGCGCACCCGACCCGCGATCAGTTTCCTTCATCAGCCTCTGACTGGACCGAAACCGAACTGCCCAGACCGAATCGAATCGGTACTGAACCGCCCAGATCGAGCCGAACTGCCGGATCGAACCGCCGAACCGAATCGAGCGTTGACCGGACCGTTGACCATCCGATTCAGGTAAAAAAAATTTTTTTTTATTTTTTTTAAATTTTTTTTATTTTTTATATATTATTTTATTAATATTTATGTATGTTAAAATATTTATATTTATTAGACTAATTGATGAAATTGTGGTTAAATTTTTTTTATGTAATTATGTTAACAAACTTTAAAATAATTATATAAAAATAAATTTAATAATAATACTAAAGTAATAAAAAATATAGGAAAAGAAAATTTTTATCCGACGCTGAGATTCAAAGGTATTCCGAGTAGTGATGCCTACGAAATCTCTAGTTGAGAAGATTTTTTTAAAATACTACCAGCGTATTAGAGTATTTATAAAAAAATTTTCAATACAGTAAAAAAATTTTTTTTAATAATAAATAAAAATTGATTAATAAATTAAAAATATGTAATAAAAATAGGAAGGAAAGAAATTTAATCCAATGATAGGATTCTAAAAGTATTTCGAGTAGAAATACTATAAGAAATCTCTAGGTGAGAAGATTTTTTGTAAAATATTACCAGCGTATTGGAATCTTTATAGAAAATCTTCAATATAATTAAATTCTTTTTTCTTCAAAATTTTAATTTTAATTAAAAAAAATTAATAAAATTTTTAAAAAAGATGTGAGCATCAACATATTATTATTTGCATTGCATACATGACATAATTTTTTACGAAAAGTAAATTTAGACCTCCCAAGGATGAGATTCTAAAAGTATTTTGAGTAGAGATGCTTTAAGAAATCTTTAGGTGAGAAAAAGTTCTTTTAATGTTACCAACGTACTGGAACATTTTAAGAATTATTTCAATAAAAAGGTTTTAATTTATTTTTCTCGAGAATAATTTTTTTTTTAACATTTTCTTACGAAAAATAAATTCGAGCCTCCAAAGATGAGATTCTAAAAGTATTTCGAGTAGAGATGCTTTAAGAAATCTCTAGGTGAGAAAGAGTTCTTTTAATGTTACCAACGTACTGGAACATTTTAAGAATTATTTCAATAAAAAGGTTTTAATTTATTTTTCTCGAGAATAAATTTTTTAATAAATAAAAAAATCAAGGAAATTATTTTTCGAACACCAAAAATTGGACTATTTTTATCAAAATCAAAGGATAACGCGTTGTTAATTGGTACCATTTTTTAACGGGCGCTGTGGGGGTGCTAATCCTTTCTCACACGTAACCGACTCTCGAACCCAGACAATTGCACAGACCCTAAAATTATCTTTTTAATAAATTTTAATTAATTAAAAAGATATGTTTTAATAGGTGTCCAATCACACCTAGCCAAAAAAGATTGGTGGCGACTCTGTTATTTTTTATTTTGTTTTCAAATTCGTCGGACGGACACAAAACCGTTACGACATCAACAACTCTTGCCTAGAAAATAAAAAGATCCAGGGAGTTTTACTATTCCTTACAAAGTTGAACATTTAAAATTTGATGATGTTCTTTATGATCTTGGCTCTAATATAATTTTAATGGCTTTGAATATTTTTATGCAGCTAGGGTGTGAAAAGTTGAAGCTTGCAAAGTTCAACTTTAAATTTACTGATCAGTCTGCTAAATTAATATAAGTGATAGTAAAAAATGTGCTTGTGAAAGTTAGTAAATATGCTTTCCTTGTAGATTTTGTTGTTTTAGAAATGAAGGATGATGGAGCTCCATTATTGTTAGGAAAATCTTTCCTATTGATTGCCAAGGTTTTAATAGATATTTATGACTCTAGCTTTACCCTTATATTTAAAAACAAAATGTTGAAGTTTGTGTTTGAAGAGTATGGTGTTCTTAGAGATGAAAATGATGTAAATATAAAGAGTTTGACCTAGTATATAAGCTTCCTGACTCTATGATTCAAAACCATTTGGCAACCCTTAGCTTCAGCAATGTCAACCCCATAAAGAACTCAAGCTTTGTCTATATTATTCCTACTAGGATAGTTAGTACACATTTTAAAATCAATTTTGTTTATGTCATTCCTCTAAGAATGAGGTAGTAAGGTAAACTCCTTTCTAAAGAGACAAGATGATTTTTATAAATGGTCAAGTTTAACGAAAATTGGCGTTGTTTAGGAGGCAACCCAAAATTTTATTTTATGATTTATGTTTTTTTATTTTTTTTATTCGGATAGGTATGTTTTAATGTTTATTTTCTTTTTAGTTTGTTTTGTAGGGATGAAATTAAGTAAGGAGGATGATTCATACAAATGAGATTTAGCGTTGAAGTAAATTTGGGAGTATTTTTTTTCCCTTGTTCTTGATACTTTGTTCAATTTAAGTGTAAGGGTAAAAAAAAGCTTTTTGTACTTAAATGATTTTTGAAAATTATGATTCCATTTCTTCTCCCTTGTTTTTTATGCATTGTTCAATTTAAGTGTGGGGAGAAATGAAAGCTTTTTAAACTTAAATGATTTTTGAAAATTATGATTCCATTTTTGCTTTCAAACCCAATTGACTTATTAGATTTCATTATTAGTTAAATTTTGCATATATTTTCTAAGATTGACTAAAGTATGATATGAAGTTTGATTATGAACATGGGAAAAACTTGAAAGGAATTCTTAAGCATGTTTCTTTTTGGATATGTTTTTTGTGTATACGCTTCTATTCTCTTTTAATGAAATGTTACAATTTTTGTGAAAATTTGTGAGATGTGAATTTGCATGAAATTTGAGGTTATGAATAAATGTTCGAATTCACCTACTCAACCTTTAAAGTGAAATCTTGGACTGTATTTGACTCAAGAAATGATCTAGGTATTTTTTAGATCATTTGAGCATTTTTTAAGACTACCTTTTTATGATTCATCCTTTGTACCTAAGGAGAAGATTTAATCAAGATTGAATCAAGCTGGGACGAATGGCCAAGATCTCTTCTTCAAGATTCCATTCTACTAAACACTCTTAAGAAGTAAGAGTCCATATTTGTCATGTAACATTAAAAATCAAGATAGAGCTTTATCACCTAGTATTTGAATTCAAATTCAATTTTTGTAATCTTTACCCCTTTGGCTGAATCTTTCATTATAAATAGGGAGGCCATTTACCTTATTCCATAATCCCCATCTCATTTTTCTTTTCTTTTTTTAGTTTCTTAGTTCTTTTCTTTTTAGTTTAGTTTAGTTATTAGCTTAAGTGACAAATTTATCAATAACAAAGTTTTGTTTCTTTAAATTATTTTATTTCAATACAAGAAGTATTTTTTCAAGATCTTTTCTTGCATTGTTCTAAAGTTTCAAATCTTATTTTTACTTTTTTAGTTTCGGCAAAGCAATCTTTTTCTTTTACAAGTTTGATTTAAGCATTCTATAATTCTCTACAAGTTTCTGCCATTCTTTTTTAATGATCTATAAGTTTAGTTTTTATGCAATCTTTATTTTAAGATCTTTATAAGTATTCAACAATCTTACTTATTGTTTTTAAGATTTTACTTATTGTTATTTTAGATCTAGTTTGTGGCTATACTTTTTTACTTCCTAAGTTGTAGTTGGTAAAGTCAATATTTAAACCTACACTGCTTCTCAATCTTTTCTTTTCTTCATTTAGCAATCAACCTCTAAATTTTTAATTGTTTAGATATAAGGTTTTAGACGTTCACCATTGATACTTGAAAAGCTATCTGACATTATAATTTATAATCTCTTGGGAGATGATACTAAAATATTTATATTTATTGTTTGATTTGTACATTTGTAGGCTATACGAAAGCAGTAATCATAACTTCATATACTAACTTGTTGTATTCTTTTTCTTTTTGTGTTTCTTTTGCATAAATTACATTGGCATAATAGAATAACATAGTAAGATATTTGCTCCAGTACATCTTTCAACAAAGTTTTTTTTCATGGATCTTATAGTGTTATAGACTTATTTTTCGTCCGTAAGTGCTCTTTGTGAGTCACATAATGAGGTGTATGAATGGTATAAGAAAACGCAACCAAAGGAAAGGGATTGCCTACCTATCGGTTATATATAAAAATTGCATGAAAATACATTTAATCTTACACATAATAATTTAGAGGATTAGGCTACCATATGGGATCAAATAAGTGAAGCAAAAAAAGAAAAGTTTCGTGAAAAGTATGGGTAGATCGTGCTTTTATCCTAGTAGTAATAGAAGAGCAATATATTAGAGTAGATGTCCTATTTTAGGAAACATTATATAGATGTTTCATGTTTAATGAAAATGATTTGACACCAATTATAGAAAAATATTTGATTTTGGTGGGATTAAAACTTCATTACCTCGATAAGATATATGCTAAAAAATAAAAATTAAGGTATTGTAAGAAAATAGCTAAACTAATGGGGATAAAGGTATAGGCTATTGACATTTTAATAAAGGATAAAAGCAAATATGTCGTCATACCGTGGCATTTCCTCTGAGATTTCATTTTGAGACATTTAGAAGATGATCAAGACATAGTAGTATTGACCTTGGCAATTTACAACATGGTGATTTTTCTTAAAACTCTAGAATACACCGAGCTAGCAATGGTTGATTTGTTTGAGCAAATTGAAAGTCAAACGATTAATCCTATGCCAGTAATCTTAGCAAAGGCTATTAGGTCATTGAATTTTTGTCTTCGAAATGGGGGATGTTTCATAGGGTGCACATAACTATTATTTGTGTGGATAAAAAGCCATTTTAGATGCTAGAAAAGTGCTTTTCCCAAGCCTTATCTACGAAATAGAACCCTAGTCAAAGAGTTTTGCTAGAGTTAGTGGCTAACACTAAAGTCTAAAGAAAAATGGATGGCACCAGTGATCAGATCAAATTGATGGCACCATAGATGCCTCATGTGCCTATGTTATATCAAGGTGAACCGTGGGTATTGCTTTTAAGATTATGTGGGGTAGTAAGCTATGCTCCACTAATGGTGCTAAGGCAATTTCGTGCAAAACAGTTTGTCCCTACAACACATGGGCTCACTTAAATAGAATTTACTTATAGAGAATCAAGCTTGTTGGAAACAACATAACAGTCAATTCAAGTATGGAAAAAGATTTAGAGGCTAAGATTAAGACCTTTGATTGACAAAGTCATGTTTGATTACTCGATTTGGAAAGTAAAACATTTAAGAGATATTTTGCTCCTTTTAGATGATTTCTTGTTTCAACAAGTCTACTTTTAGGCAAAAAAACTATTATCAGAAGTCGAGTTTGTTAGGTAAGAACTTAAAGCAAAAAAAAAGAGAAAATAAAAAAAAATTCGAGACTCCAATAAGAGGTAGGACACTTGAGTTACAAAATAAAAACCTGAGATAGTAGACTTAAAAAGGCAATGCAAGACTAGGATGTGGCCAAATATGATATAAAGGATTTGCATGAAAAAAAAATAAGAAGATGTGAGTCCAACTGAAGGAAGGATGCCAGATCTTGAGGTAGGCAACATAAGGAAATGATTGAACGTTAAAAAGATACGCAACTTTGGAAGAACAAAGTTAAAGAAAGCGTAAAACAAGTAGTTAGGATTTCTCAGGAATGATAAAATTAGGAAGTTTTGTGTTCGATTGCTTCAGCAAGGTTAATAAAATGTCAAAAGAAAAATGCAAGATTAAAGGCTCAGATAAAAGATAAAAAAAAAAAGCACTATGAAATACAAAAAAAGAAAGATTCACTCTACCAGGTAATTTAGGAGATAAAACAACAATTACGAGACCACAAGGATAATATCTCTATAATGATAAAAAAATGACAAAAAAAGAAAGAAGATTGGAGTTACGCTTGTGATTTGGAAGTAAATGCTTGCATGAAGTGGAATGATGAGAGTTTAGGTAGGTAATAGTACATAGAGCATCTAATCAGTCAAATTTGCAAGGCAATGCAAAAAGTAAGGGAAATGGTCTAGAGGGTAGAAACTTTGATACAAGAAATCAACCCAATTGGGGGTTATGGACAATATTTATTGGACTTTTTAGTCACAGCTAAAGATCCTTATAAGTAAGTTAAATATTTCTATAGTTACAATTGTAGAATGATAAACTTCATGTAATGAAAAGTTCTAGTGTTTGATGTTTGTCATGAAGTAAATACCTCTAAATGCATTTATACATATGTCATGTGTGTTATTTTTTTTCTTCCTTAACATTTATCTCATTAAAAATGGTGATTTTAAAATTTGAAATGGAAAACTTTTATTTCACAAAAATAATATGGCATCCTCATTTTTCAAATTGTGGTAATAAAAGTTTAAGGATAACTTAAACATTGTAAGTTCGAAGTCAATTTGTTCATCACTCGTACAATACACGCTCACATATCAGAACTATAGAAAATGAGCAGACATCCAAGAATGGAAAAAGCTTAAAAAGATATGTGGGAATGAATCACTAAAATGCAAAAAGAGATGAGAAGGCAAATGATGGAGTCAAGGAAGTTGATAGGGGCATGGTAAAAAAAGAGGTGTTGCTGAAACCTTTGTTACAAGAGTAGAGAACCAATTCCAAAAATACAATAATGTCAAAGAATAGCCATTTTATTCACCCGAGTTTACACCACCTTACGCTCGAGTTTCTTAAGAAGTGTATCCATTGCCTACTGATGGGCAACTATACCACTTTATTAACATGAATTTGCCAATTAACCAACAACAAAATCATGGACAATTAGGTAGAATCTAGGATGTAGCCCTATCAATCCAATCTTCGTCCTAAACCTAGATGACCCCTAAGAGAAGTTAAGGGGAACATCAAAGTAAGGTGAGAAAGAAAAGATTCAACACAAGTACAACTTACTAGAAAAAAGGCTAAAAGCTTTGGTAGTATCGATGCAAATGAACTTAGTTTAGTCCCTGATCTATTAATTCTATTGAAGTTTAAGACTCTTGATTTTGAGAAATATGAACGAACTAAGTGCCCATTGACCCATATCACAATGTTTTGTTGCAAGATGGTAAGCCACATACACAATGATAAACTTTTGATCCATTATTTCCAAAATAATTTCATTGGATCTACGTCTAGATAATATGTACAGTTGGATAAGAGCTATATACATTCTTAGAAGATCTCGCGAAAGCTTCTATAGCTCAATATATGCATGTAGTGGACATGACTTTAGATAAGCTGTCATTGCAAAACATGAAAAAAAATAGCAAACAAAACTTTTAAGGTATACGCCCACACATGAAGGGATCTTGTCACTCAGGTACAACCAACATTGACTAACAAATAAACAATTGCACTATTCGTCAATACTCTTCAGGAATCTTACTACAACAAGCTCGTCTGCAATGCCACGAAAAGTTTTGCAAATAATATAATCTCCGGTGAAGTGATGGAAAACACCATAAAAATGGCAAGATTGAGGTAGACGATGGAATGATAGCTCCGATTCCAAAAAAAAGCGGTGCCACTTATAAAAAAGGATGGAGAGACACAAGTGCCAAGGCTTCCCTTGTCTTCGTTCAAATACGCCAGATTCCAAGTGGCTCAACCTATCTGAAACTAATGCTAGGCGAGCGCTAGTTTAGCAATCGCAATTTCAAGAGTCTCTAATTGTTGCAGAAGCCTATGGTCTTAATCAGCCAACAGAATGGGCCCTAGTACTTTGGAATCCGATGCTATCTCCACGTGTCTTGCCTGTACAAGGAGCAATACTCCCTACTCCTAGACCTAGTTGACTCATTTTTCCATAAAAATACCAAACCAAACGGGGCTTGCCTGTACAAAGAGCAATACTTGGTTTGTTTCAAGCCAGCGAGTTGGATGAATCTAATTCAAGCCCCCCACCTTCCTGTTTTGTTGTTGTCGATATTCAGCTTCTTCCAGCAGAAAAGAAATCATAAATAGATAGTTATATCTAGGCTTCTTCTTCATTAAAAATTTTCCCCTTTTACTCTTGATATTGAACTGTAAAGAATATTGTTAAAACAGAGAGAAACAATACAACTTAAAGAGGAAAATCTCAGATATTGTCTTAAGGACTTAAGTCGCGAAGTCAATAAATTTCAATCAGCTTTTGAGTCTTGACTGGGTTTGGGACGACTCTGTGCAAGTAGTCGTTTCGTGCTTTCGAGGACGCCAAAAAAGATTGATCCGCCGATACCAATCCACAAGACTCTTGGCTCAATGCCCTGCAGCAAAAATGTAGATGTATGAAGTTCTCCTTGCTATGTTAATATTTACTTTAGGTCTGATGTAAATTCTGCAGGAGATTCCTACCTTAAGAAGAGCAGTAGGCCCTTCCTCCCTAACAATTGTTTGAACACAATCAAAGATCCCCTTATACTGGTTCGCGGATCCCTGTGACAACCAAAATGAAAATTTGAATCTTAGGATGCCCTGATGATTACAAAATAGATGGGTAGATAATGATCGTGAAGAAAAATACTATACCTGAACCATTAACCTCGTCTTAATAACATCGAGGGGAGTTGTTATTGCTCCAGTTAATGCACCTACAAAAGGTCATATTGAGCATGTAACGCGTTTCATTCAAACATTAGGGTATTAAGTAAGAGTATTTCTGGATGTAAACTTGCATGTTACAAGGATGTCATAATACCAGCAAAAGCACCAATAATAGCATTCTCAGGATCATTTAAATCTCTCTGAGCCTGCAAGAAATGAGATAAAAAAAAAAAAAAGGAAAGTTATCAATAATGTAATTATAAATGGTTTTATCCCATGTGTATGCAGAAAAACATTTTTATATGGACCACAAATACTGCATGCATGTCAAGAGAAGGAATACTTGTCACCGCAAATCTGTAGATAACTAAGCGGACAGTAGGCACATATATTTTAATTCTTTCCTATCTAGTGTCTTCAAGGCAAATCAATTTAATACGTTTTACCCATGTAATTGGTCTGCCTTCTGTGTTTTCTTTTATAGGCACAAATAAAAATAGTATTCTTTACCTGTGAATCTATAAGTCAGATTTTACACAGTCAAACAATCTTAAACAACCTCCCTTGGGCTTCATTTGCAGTATCACTGAATACCTTCTGATAAAGTGTAAATTTCTACACAACGTTTCCTCCTAGCATTCTCTTTTTCTTACAATCTATGAGGACATGTCTCGTCTGAGAACCCAACACTCCATATAATAAAAACTTGCAACTTTTAGCTTATTCCTTAACCTTAAGCTTGGTTTAATTTTAATTATAAGTTGTTGTAATGTGGGCCAACTTAAACATAAAACCATACATCGACACTTCAGAGTTCATTCCTCAGGGTTTCAACACAATTGCAGATTCAACATGACTCCCCAAATATGCATTAGGAGTTTTCTTTGCCGCCAATATTATTTAATGCACAATCCATAGACACATAATGCATTAAAACATGTCATTTAAAATAGCTTTCAAGTACCATAGCACGCAGCATGAGGTGAAAAGAGGCCAAAGATAATTGAGTAATTAGAATAGCAAGTAAATCAATCAATTAACATGCCATACTACCAGCAATGGCAAATAGCACATAGATGAGAGCTTACCACTGCCTTATAACCAATTCTAAGTTGCTCGTAGATACAGAATTGAATGGCATCAAATGGCAAATCTCGTAATACGAAAGATCCATAACCCTACAACTCAAAAGCAAGGGTCAGGTAATGTACAAAATAATTCACAGTTTGCAATAGCTTAAGGATCTTCATTCCTAAAAGACCAACAGACTGGTCCTCTGCCAAAAAGAACCTCCTTAACCTCTATGCAGGACAGAAAAAAAATAAGATGTCAAAATTTGACAATTGAAAGTAACATTCAAAATGATGCAGGTTAAGTTTATGGTAGGAGAGAGGGAAAAGTGAGGGCATCTCATACCGCATAAAGACCCTTAAATCCCTCCTTTGATGCAATAAGACGAACAGCATGAGATGCAGAAGTAAACTGCCCAGTTTGCATCCTTTGCTTTACAACCTGAGTTGTTAAGAAAAACAAATGTGAAGGACTAGTAAGTCAGTTTTCAATATGAAAATGTATGAGAAAACATATCTACCTCAGTTGGAACACGAATAAATGAAGCAGCAATTCCTCCTATAGCCCCTGCAGTCTGCACGATATTCAACCACCTTAATAAATTGTGGGGCCAAACAATCAGTCAAAGTCTAATTGGACTTTGAAATAACTGGGTTGAGAAATCAAGGAGGTTATTCAACCAAATCATTCAGATTGACTGGATGTTTCAGTCACGGAGGAAGGTTTATTCAATGGCAGATGTAGATGGTTACAGGGATAGATTTGTTTATAATGGACTTGATCATGAAATATATCCATGTCAAGAAGAAATAGAAGAATCTCTTACCAAGTGAGCAACAGCACTAAGATTTTCAGGGAACAGCTTCAATAGTTTCTGTTTAATAGGTTCATAGACACCAACAAATAAGGCAGAAGCCCTGTGCATAGAAAAGTTATTACCAGTAAATTGGAACCCAAAAGCAAGAACTAAGAAGAAAAATAAAGTTGATTAAGAAATGCAGAATTCATGATATTTAAATATCTCTAGGTCTTGATAAAAAACAAATTAGATAATATAAACAACCAATGCTGAATGTTTTAAGTTACACCTCAAACAGCCAAAATGGGTGGTACTCTTTTGCACGGGCATAAAAATATGGACCAAAAGCTAAATCTAAGTAACATGTCTTCATTTTCAACAAATGAAGAAGATTATATCGTAAGTCTATGATTGACAATAGCACACAAGCTGCAGCCTTGATGACAAACTAAGACACTGATATGATGGTGTAACTGCAGACCAGTACCTTTATTGTTTAGTCATACAGAGAAAGAGAGTATTATGCCGTCTGCAGATTTAGCATGTGAATGGTTATCTCCATGAAAGCAGACAAATGGTGGTCGGATACAGGAATGTCATGTTTGTTACCTTGAAAACTTTCCGCGAGAGCTGGTTTATTTGTTATTTACTTTCAGTGCACTGATTTTTGCATCTCAATTGTATTTTGTGCATGCTCTAATAACAGTAATAACCCTTCCCTAGTGAATATCATTACCAAATCAAGAAACGATTACCATACACTATTATGCCAGAGAAACAAGCAAGTTGTGCAATTAAAAGGTACTTACGGTAGGACACCAGCAAGATTACCAGCCAATCCAGAATAAAGCCCCGTCAAATCTATTTTATGTCCACCACGAGCTGCCTAGAGGACAAGAAGGTAAATTTCAAAAAGGTTTGAGCAGAAAGTTAAAGTTAATATCAAAGCAAATATCCACTTCTTGAGCTCCCTGTTCATTTTAAGTAATCCACAATAAGAGGCATTTCAATCTCATAATTATGACACATTAATTTATTTACAAACCAAATTCACTCTTGGTCCAAATTTAATTCATTCTGCAGGAACAAAAACAGTAGCAATTGTCTAGCCTAGCACCATAGATACAAATAAAAGTAGGCAAAGGAAATTGAGGAGAAACAGGAATATACAATTGCAAAAAGATTTAGAATGATCTCTTAATCTAACACCTTTTCTGGTAGGAAAAGCAAAAGATGGAAGTAAAATACAAAGTCCTGGGACCATTTCCATATTTTGTCGGAAGGAAATTAGAGAATGGAAGGAAAGCATTGGTATTTACATCTTTACCCACTCACAAGATAAAACCTAGTGATTAATGGAAGAAAAGGGGATGAAAGAGTCAGCCATTAAAATGAATTATTTTTATCCTCAATCTGTTTGCTTCATTGTTTCCAACCAAATAACTGAAAAGAACAAGTTGATTTTCTTTTTCTTCCATTTCCATTTTCTTCTCTCCCTTTTGCTTCCTCTTCTGTGTCCTTTCCTCCAATGAAAACTATCATGTAGAGGCCCAGCCAAAGACTTGAACTTAACATCAAGTGGAAGGGAATCCTTAACCTCCACTTTTACATTTATTTTAAGTAGTCAAGAATAACCTGCCTGCAGCCGTGTCTTTATTGTATCAATTGGGTATAAAGCTGTTTCAACCACAACACCAGCGGTACCTCCTGCTATGAGTCCCTCTGCAAATATTCCAAAGAAGTTAGAATACATGAATATATCGGCAAGCTTTACCTAACTAGCCACGCAGATTCATGTTTAACGCAATTTCTGCAGAGAAAAAATTACTGCTGGATCGGTGTTTTTCAGGTAAAGTTTCTTCACAAACCTGGTGCTAGAGAATTATCATTTGCTAAAGGGAGAAAAAAAGAAGCATTTTCTTTCTACCCAAGAACTGATGTTTAGCAACACAATGAAATTTTCATTATAACAGATGCCAGTTATTGGTTACTCAAGTTTTCAATGCAGGGATGACCTCAATCCAACCAAGTAAGAAACAAAGTTCATGCTCCAAAAAGGAGTTAACATAGCTTATCAAATTAAATTGCTAAAGTGGTACTCACACAAAGATAAAAGTAAATATGGCCATGAAATAACTGACAATGATAAAATTTTAATGCTGACTATCTACGTAAAATGTTAGGAGTTGCTACTTATACATACATTTGGATAGAGTTGCATCATCACTGATTCAATAAGTAAATAAAATACATGATTAAGGCTTACCAAAGGCTTCATTTCGGACACATGCACATAAGACATAAAGGCTCATGCTCTTGCAACAGACCGGTTTTTGAAATTGCTTATAAAATAGTTGCCACAGTTTTTTTTTTTTTTTTAATGAAAAATCTCTCTATCCATTTCATTGATAATCTCTTTTTCCCATTGGCAGTTCAAAAATTATTCTTACACGTACCAAATAGAATACGTAGGAAATTAAAAGGTTTTTCCTCTTCCATGCTGACTGATGCAAAGCACTTTCTTGTTTCAAGCTGTAAGTTTTGAATCTTCCTATTGCATGCATCTGCAAAACCATATCACCAGTTCAAACAATAAAAGCAGGTAAAAAACCAAAAAGATGGGAGAATATGTTGAGGCAACATAAAAAATGTCCATACCGAAAACAATCCCTACCCCTAGTTCAACATACAATATTGTCCAGTTACATTTTCTTTTCTTCTTAGTTCTTACAAATAGATTAAGAAAACCCAATTCTTTCAGACATGTGGTTAAATTCAAAGTTTTTCAACAGCAATATAATTTAGCCAAATTCTATATATCCATTCTAAATGCATCCAGTCAAATTATGCATTACTCTTAATACCAAGAAGTTCATTGATGGTAGCTTCTGTTTTGCTAGAAACAAAAATAGAATCTTCGTTGAAAGTCAAGAGTAGAAGAACGATAGGGTTCCACCTTGCTTCACCCTTTACATAATCAAAGATGTTATGAACAATTAGGTTGTGCCCTGAGCACTTAAGAGTACTACACTGTTAAAAAACAACAGCAATAACAAATGAAAAGCAATGCCATTAAGGTTAATCCATGGATTTTAGCCAACTGTATGTAAACTCTAAACAGAAACTGATGACAACAATAATAGCCCACAAGAAAGAAAATGCAATTAACCCCAGAAATTTGAATAATACAATAAATCCATGTATGTCAAGGAAAGATTAAGATATATTGTGAAAGTGGTTTAATTACCTGAAGAGATAATAGAAGAGCTCTTGGTGTCAACGGCCAGTGTAAAAGGACCCATGTCAAGATAACCAAACCAAACACTTCACAACTTTCCTGTAAGATATCACTGAAGAAGAATTACCTGTAAAGATTAACCAAGAAGTATAGAACAATTAAACATTCTGAAAATAGTACTAGAATTTCACTCCTTGAAAACAGCAACAGAAAAAAAAAAAAAGCAAAGGGTTTCTTTCATTTCAATACTTTCAAATCATCTCGATAAAGAAGATGTATATTGAAAAAATGTTATTGAGAGATGAAGAAGAAAAGAAAGTACCTTCTTTGGAGACAGTGACAATTCTTGCCGTCAGTTTAGCAGTGCACAAGGAAAGAGATAAAAGAAGAACCTTGTTTGGTTCTTGGGTTGTTTACTAATTTTTATGTTGTAATAACAGAAGCAATGGGCCAAACTCGAACATGTTCTGAACCCATTTTGTGAAGTTCATTTATGGTTAAATTTTATTTAGAAAGAAAGTGATTTTATTGGTAATTTTATTTAGATTTTAAAAGGAAAATACTACTTGTCATATATTTATTTATTATATTTACTTATTAATTATTTTAAATATATATTTTAATAAAATATGTGACCATCTTCTAATCTTGATGGTGAAGAACGTATGAGATAATTTTTTTTCAAATATTACTGTTCCTTCTACTTCTCACAACATAAATCTTCTAAAGTCCATCTATTTCAAAAATCACATACCCATCTTATATTTCAATGCACATTGCACCATCTCCTGTTCAATTGATTTTATTATTGTATGCTTTTGTTTTATTGTATTAAATTTTTATTGAATCTGGTATTTTGGCAATGACTCATTTAATTCTTTCATCACACCAGTTTTATCAAAGTAAATGTTGATGCAGCTTTCCATTTTAACGCCTAGATGACAAGTTTTGGGGTGATAGCTTGTGAATCATCAAGAAATGTGTTTTTGTGCTCTTGCTAAGGGTGATTGATAACATAGATTCCTCCTTACAAGCTGAAGTTAAGGCCATTTTATTCCAATTCTCTATTGAATTTGAGTGATTCTTTACTAGCAATGAAGTAGATTTCCAAAGAACACTACTCTATGTGAGAATGGGAAAGTGTTATTTATTTTATTTTGACGTTTCAGTAAACTGCATTTGTTGTTCTTTTAGGTATGTTAGGGAAATTCTAATTGTTTTGCTCATAATTTAGCTAAGATTTCTTGTGATGAGGGAGAGCAGAGTGTATGGTGGAGACCTTTTTTTTGGTGCATGTATGGTTATTAAAAAATTTAATAACACTCTCAATGCATCTAGATATAGTGTTACATATTGTCAGTATATCATAGATTGACACCTAAAAATTAAAAAATTAAAAAATAAATATTTTTAAAATCTAAATATTAATTATGTTAAAATAAAATAGTGATGTGGTGACTTATAATATATTATATTTATACATTGATAATATATCAAATATAAATTTAATATTTTACTATAAAAGCCAATTAACTCACCCACAGAAACAATCCCTTATTGGTAAATTTTCTTTTTATTGCTCAAAATTTTGTTGAGACAAACTAAAATTACAAAATCAGTTATGCTACTAACGAACTCCTTGAATGTCTTGTCTGGCAGTGCATCAGACAACGCCCGCCACTTTCTAAATTATCGTTTCGCCATAGTTAATATATATCAACCGTTAAGAAATTCTCCTACGTACATTTTTTTTCTAGCAATTTGTTTCGTGCCGAAGCAAAAATTTTCATTTTCCATTCTGTCCGGAAGAATTGGCACGAACCATATGGCTCGAGCCATGGCCTTCCTATGGACCTGTGCCTTGATCCTGGTTGCAGCTGGTGTTGTTGTTGCAGAGAACATTGGTGTGAATTGGGGTGTGATGTCCTCGCACCCATTGCATCCTAGCATTGTGGTGCGTCTGCTCAAAGACAATGGCGTGAAAAGGGTTAAGCTTTTCGATTCAGATTCTTGGACGGTAGGTTACTTTTCTGGAACTGGCATTGAGGTCACGCTTGGGATTCCTAATGAGCAGCTACAAAACTTGGCCGATGACCACCGTGCTGCCAAGGATTGGGTCAAAGAAAATCTCACCAGCCATCTTCATGATGGGGGTGTCAACATCAAGTAAGTTAATTGTTTTCATTTTTTGATCCAACTGTATCGCTTCCACTCTGCATTTCTCTACATCAAAGTCCCAAAATGCCCAAACAAAAAGGAAAATCTAAAAAAAAAAAAAAAAAATCCAATTGTGTGACTTTGCAGGTACGTAGCTGTTGGAAATGAGCCATTCTTGGGTAGCTACAATGGTTCATTTACAAAACAAACATTCCCAGCATTGAAAAACATTCAGAAGGCCCTAAATGATGCAGGTGTAGGAAACAAAATCAAAGCAACAATACCTCTTAATGCTGATGTTTATCAATCGGGTTCAAACAAACCATCCGACGGAGTTTTCCGCGACGACATAGAGGATCTGATGACCCAAATTGTGCGTTATTACAACGAAAATGGATGCCCATTTACCGTCAACATATATCCTTTCCTTAGTCTCTACCTAAATAGTAATTTCCCTCAAGATTTTGCATTCTTTAATGGAGGTCACCCGATCAATGACAAAAATGTTCAGTATGACAACGTTTTTGACGCAAACTATGACACTCTTGTTCGGGCATTGAAAAAGGTCGGCGTCCCAGATCTGAAGATCATCGTTGGGGAAGTTGGATGGCCAACAGATGGCCACAAAACAGCAACCAAGGACAATGCTAAGAAGTTTTATGATGGTCTCTTCAAAAAATTAGCCAGTAACAAGGGAACCCCACTTCGTCCTGGGAAAATGGAAGTCTACTTATTCGGTTTGTTTGATGAGGATATGAAGAGTATTGAACCAGGTTATTTCGAGAGGCATTGGGGGATTTTTTACTTTGATGGGAAACCCAAATTCCCAATGGACTTTTCTGGCGGTGGAAATGACAAGGCATTAGTGGCTGCTAAGGGGGTACAATACTTGCCTAACCAATGGTGCGTTTATGAAAAGGATGCCATGGACCAGGAAGTGTTGCCTAACCAGATGAGTTGGGCATGCAGCCATGCCGATTGCTCATGCTTGCAGGAAGGTGCATCCTGTTACAATCTGGACAATACGCGTAGGATCTCGTATGCTTTTAACAGTTACTACCAAACCAATGACCAAGATGTTGAAGCCTGTAAATTCGAGGGTTTAGCCAAGATCGTAACGGTAGATCCATCAACACAGAATTGCAAATTCCCAATTCAAATAGTGAGTGGCGGAGAGAAGAGGCTGAGTTTTGCATATAGAGCAATTGCTGCCCTCGTTTCATTAATGAGCTTGTTCATATTGGTGTAAGATTGAGAATCAAACTATAAATCATATAACGAGAGAGTTTGGAATGTAGAATATTGTTAGTGCAATTCCCTTTCTAACCTTTTTTAATTAATTTAATGATATTTATGCTAAAATTTCAGAATTTGCCTTAAAAAAATTCAAACTTACGGTATGTTTATTCAAGTAAACGAGTGAAAGAAGTAAATTTATTATAGAAGTGATGCTTGTGACTCGCATGGATGACTTCCAACAAAACAGATGAATAACTTTCTTCTTCCTTTAGTATAGATCAAAAGGGATCTTCAAACAGCTATTTGGACTAAAAACTAAGTTCAGTTCCTAGATTACTTGCAATGCATGCAGAATTGAAAATAAACTTCTTCGGATCATATAGATACATTAAACTGATATCAGAAAAATGTTATGTTACTTTCATTCGCGACAAATTTTCAGGTATATTTTTCACTTCTGTAATAAATAAAAGAAAAAGAATGCATATCACTGAAATATCATTTTCTAACTTGCAAGTCACCTGTCCTGGGGAAAATTCACTAACCTGGCTGTATATATCCCTGCAAATTAGCAAGCCATCTAATTGCCATTAGAATTGAGCAGCAATGTTCAAGCATTTGGCCATCCTTAAACAGAAGCCCAACCCTGGTGTTCTACATCAACCATAGAATGTAAACTTGACCCTTCTGGAATTCCCAATGGAGGATCTTGGCATGAACAATTATCAACTGTATATAATTCCCACTCCTTAATTCCACATTTTTCCAAAGCGGAAGATAATCTACTGCCCTCTGTCTGTTTTGGGTATGCTCCATCTGGACTAACAAGCACAGCACCAGTATATGACTGTCCTGCAACTCGAGCTGCCCCATGGTAATGAAACAAACCCCAACTAAAGTCGTCAGATACATCCACAATTGTCCAAAACTCATTTGACACAACCCCATTATCCAAGACACTGAAGTAAAATGTCCCAGGAACTTTTCCTCTCTTGACACGATATTTACGCCTCCTCCAAATCATTTCTCCGTCCAAAGTTTTAACCTGAAAAACTGGCTCATACCAAAATGATCCCTTTGCCTTCCCCCTGTAAAATAGCTGGTACTGGCATGGAAATTGATCATAAGCTGGGTTCTGGCCTGCCACAACTCGCCAACTCCAATCCAAACTCCCCAACCAACCAACAAATATATCTTCAGCAGTTTCATAGCACAAGTCCTTTCCTCGAAACTTAAGCATAGGCTGCACATATGGCTTTTCAGGGATCATTGCATCTAAATCAAGACAATTATTTTTCTGAAGAACACACAGAGAAAATGCTTCTAGTTTCGGACTTTCATATGAAGCAATACATCGATAATTGCACACCTGATCTACTGGACTGCATTTATTCAAGCATTGGAGAGCTTTCCTACAATTTGGATCCATAAGGCAATCCAATATCTGAGGTCCACAATTTTTCACCATGCAATTCAGGGTAGAAAAACCCTTTGCTCTCAAGTTCTTCAAGATAGGGACTGGCCGAATATAAGCATTGATAATAACCAACAAACAGAACCTTATATCATCAGAATTACGTCGGTCCCAAGCCTCAGATACAGTTTGCACAACTTCCATTGTTTCATTTGTTTTCTTCAGCCGAGACATTCCCACTATTTTGTCAAAGAAGCCCCCTTTTATTTCACTATGGACATAAGAGCCTCCTAATTTGTTAACTAAATCCAGATTGGATTCAAAGCAGATTATATTAGGGATGTTTTTGCTATTGGTCTGAATCCATTTCACTGAATCCTGGTTTGAAACAGCTACAACCACCAGAATATCTGCAGAAAGCAATTCCTTTTGCAGATTCACGGCTGTTTGATCATTGGATTGATGGAAATTGTCAGTGAAAACAACCATTTCATATCCTTCATCTACCCATTTCAGTCTTTTCGCCTGTTCAGTAAGAAAAGATATACAAGTCCAAAAATAGTTCTCTAAAAACTTTCCCCATTAATTCAAAAATAGTTCTTATTAAATGAAAATAAAATTTCATGAAAATCCCAAATATTTTTTAAAAAAAAGTAGCACTTACGGTGTGCCGCATAACCTCTTCCCACGTGGCGCATTTTAATGGACTGACGCTTCCTTCACCAACCACCGCTACTACGCTCACAGGCGGCTCCGCTTGCTCCGTCAGCGCACTTTTTCCCTCTTCCTTCGTCTTCAAAACTGCAGAAACAGTAGCTCTTGAGCGGAAAGTCGGATAAAGTGAAAAACTAGAGGCTGTCCGGTGGTGGTTTGATTGAGGTAAACCGGTGCGAATAGAAGTGAACCGGCGTTTGAGTTGAGCACCGGTTTTGGGATTGGGCAGTGGTGGAGGTTCCAGACACAAACTCATGACTTTGCAAGGTAAGAGTAAGAGTTGCACGCTACGGTCCAAATGACGCCACAAATATTGTTTCATTCATGGTATGTGGAACACGCTTTCTTCAATCTGCTAGAATTGCAGTTAGCAACGTGGCGCGTTTTCATTGTAGGTCATATAAATAATCTGAAAATATTAAAATTTTTCAGTGAAAATTTTAAAATTCTGTAGTAATACTTATAAAATTGTTGCATGTACATTAAGTTGTTATAATTTTGAAAATTAATAAAATATTATATTTATTGTCAATACATAATACAAAAACTCTTTTTTTCTCTCAATTAACACACAACTCATATTTATCTTAAAAAATAATTTTAAAGATAATTTTGAAATTAAAAAATTAATAAAATATAAAAAAAGTTCTAAAATACCGTAAAAATGAAAGAGAAGAAAATTGAAAGAACATGAGATTAGGAAAGAAAAAGAAGAAAAAGGAATTTCTTTTTCATTCTGGCTCTTTTCTTTTATAGTTTGAATGCATACATTGATTAGTATATTTTTTATATTGTTTAATTTTTTTTATTTTGAGATTTTTATTTGGTTTTTACTTTTTTTCTTTTGAAAGAGATTGAGAGACCGCATGTATGACTATACTGCATGAATGCTTGCACCACATGTACGATTTTTCATATTATTTCATTTTTTTATTTTAAGATTTTTTTTTACTGTGTGAGAGATTGAAAGATGGCATAGGTCTATGCAAAAGAAGTTGTTTTACTTCAAAACATCTCTATTTTTTCCTTTATCCTTATATTTGACTTTGGTTTTGCAAATCTTAGATGAAATGTGGATTTTTTTTTTATCCAGAGATTGTTATAACAAACATGGAAGGTAAGGACATATGTTTTAGATTTGTCATTTATGACTTTGAAGGTTAAAAATTTAACTAGTTTTCAGTTGAGTTTTTACTTTGTTATTCCTAGTGAGTGGTTTACCTTAGGCTGGACCAAGCAAAAAGAGATCTATAAAGTTGTTTATAAAAATCATTACTTCAAAAAAAAAAGAAGCAAAGATTGTTATTCCTAAAAAAACAAGTAGATTTTCTTTTCCATTTGTGCTCTTCTAGAGGAGTTGATTGCTAATGCCTAATGAAAGATCTCATTTCATCAAATTATAAAATTCATTCCTTACCATTTTCTGATTCTCTTTTCTAGTTCATTTTTCTATTGTTAGTTTTTTATTTTTTCAATTGAAATTTACATTGTTAAAGAGTTGCAAGTCCTTGGTGTGGATGGCAAGAAAGTGGGTGAACATACTATAATCCTTCACCCTTCAAAACAAACTAGAAGAGCATATGTTGCCACTGGTTAGGTGAAACAGACTCCAAAGTCAAATAGTTCATCATTCCTTGCAAGTTTTGCAGTAGGTTAGTTTCTTCTTCAGTTTTTCTTATTAAATATTTTAAACCAATTATTATTATTTTGGTTTGCATTTGTAATAAATATTGTTTATCTTTAAAACTTGTACAGGTCATTTGGCTCTGAAAATGCTTTGCAATCTCATTCTCAAGCTAAACACGGTACTATATTGTAAAAATTAGTAGGTCTAATATCTTTGTTTGAATTTTGGTATCTTTGGAATGGACAAGTAGAGATAGCTTGAGTGAATGGAATTGATATAGTAGTTCCATTTGAAAAATAGCCTTACGTTTAAGTTGGTGGTTTTTGTCAAAGGAGTTTCATACTTTCACAGTTGAGTTGGATAAAAGATTTTATTTTTTAAAAAAATATCTGGATAACCTTATTTAAATGAATTATGGGTTGTTTTTTAGTTGATAAATTGTTATTTGTTTGAAGTAGAAAGATAGGCAATGTGGAACAAGTTTGTGAAGATATAAATATGATAGTTGAAAAAATGGAGCATTATAAAGTGAGTTGTTCAAAGGAAGGGAAAAGGAAAAAATTATGAAAAAAAGTAAAGTTTCAGCCGGTAGAGCACCACTCACTATCTGGATATTTGAGGGACAATGTAAGCCACTATACACACCTAATTTTGTTCAAGTTTATTCAAATTTGTTCGATTTTTAGTGTTTGGTGTCAACATTCTTACTTGGGCTAGCTTAAGTGTTAAAATTGAATTGAATTCGTATGCGTTTGTTTCGAATTAATCATTTATTTTATTTTACATGGACCAAAGTCTAGTCTAATTCAATTTGGGACAATTTGAAATTAAGTCATAGGGCCTTAAAAGCCCAAAGTCCAAAAGCAAAATTTAAAACCTAAAATTTAAAGGCCCAATTTTATGCTTAGATTTAATTATTTTAATGAAATAAAAAATTTATAAAACAAAAAAAAACAAAATAAAAAAAAAGAAAGAAGACAATTAAAACTGGCAACACTACAACTAGATCCACTACCCTACAATCAGGAGCAATAGGGGTATAAATGATACATTAGTACTTGCAAGCTACTCGGATTCGATTCGATTAAAACTTGAATTTGATTCAATAATTATCGAACCGAGCTCGAGCTGGAGTAACTCGACTTATTGAACGAGCCGAATTCGAGCATATTAGTACTCGACTTGAATAGCTCGCAAGACTAATCGAGCTTTTCTATTATATATATTTTTATTATTTCATTTATAAAATTATTTTTTTACCCTTAACCTAAAAAACCCTAAAATTTTATTTTTTTTCTTTCCCTCTTTTTTTTTTCACTTTTTGTCTTCGTCTCTCTCATCTCACTTAACGACACTTTTTCATCCTGCTAGTTTTATCGAGGGTTTAAGCAGTGATTAAGTACAAGCAATTCTCTAATTAGGATTATGTTGGAACTACGCTCTCTATTAAGAGCATCAAAGCATTCAAACTAGAGAGATAGAAATAATAGTGTAGTGTTTAGTTTCTTTGTGCCTAGAGGACTTGAAAGAGCTTCGAATTCTAGCGGTTCCCAATTCAAAGTCCTAAGTCTTTTGCTTGACTGAGGGCTCGTTGGTCTTGCTTTCAATTCCAAATATCGAGATTCGAATAGCAGTTGGGAAAAAGGATTTGGGCTAGATCGAATTTTAGATAGTCCATTGCAATTCATAATAGTACACCCAATTTCTCTTTTTTTTTTCCTTTTAATTTGATTTTTTTTCCTTTCGTTGTGTTTTGTTCGTACTTGGTTGGTTTTAATGGTGATTCATAGGATTATAAGATTAAGAAAAATAAGAGTGAATGTTATGCTGATATCAATAGGTGGGTATTTTCTATTTTCTCCTTTAATTTTGGGTTTTTATATTTTTAGTTAATTAGGCTGAATTTTTGCTTATTTGAATTGAAATAAATCTATTTTTTTTTTTTTAATATTCTTGCATAATATTTAATTAAATCTTAGATAGAGTTATTTGTATTAACTATTTTAATGGACTTTATTTGTGTTTTTGATTCTTTTCTCAATTCAACTTTTATTCTCCTCCATTAGAGGGACTTGTATTTTTTTTCTTTTTTCTTTTTAAGTGAAGACGATAAATGGATATGGAAATTTTGGGTTTTGATACTTAGTAGGATGTAATAATTTTCAAGAAGATTTTTTTTACTTGTACTGATTATTGTATTTTATTCTATTTGATTATGGAATCAATGGATTGTGCAATGCAAGTCTTCATCAACAGCAAAGGAGAATTGTGCTTTGAAGTGCCTTTCTTCGATTTGTTACGAGCTTATATATGAAAGTGATCTTGTATATAAAATCTTTCTTTGCTATGATGCTGTATTAATTTGTTTCTATTGTCTGGTTTAATGATTTTTTTTGTGTTTTCTGTCTTGTAGCTTGAAGAATGAGAGAAAGATTTTATAAGGAGCCAAAAGTTCAAGTATTACATGTATAAGTAAGTTTCACAACTTTTATGGATTCATCATGTCTTTTCTGTTTTATATTGTACAATAATCATGCTGTTATTGAACATATATTAAAATAAAAAGGAGTTTAAACTTAGGTTGTGGTAATATAAGTAGTTTTGTTAGTGTAGTGTGTAGCCTTTAAAGAACGTGTACACATACACACAAACATTAGTGTCTAGTTCAAAGATATCTTATGTCTAGTTCAGAGATATCTTATAGGGTAAGTCATATTCCTCTCCTTTAGTTTAGGCTGTAATTGTAACTCACCACAGTTTCTTTAGTAAGCAACTTATGCATCCTTGGACTAAACGTTGTACAATACATTTACTGGTTTCCCTATATCTTGGCATTAGATCATCAGCCATTTTTGGTTGCTTTATAATTAGCCTCAATAAAGCATTCAATTTCTACTTTGATCAAAAACCTTAAGTAGGCAAGTGGACTACCTTTATTTTACTTATAAGAGATGAAAGTAACAGGAATAAATTAGACATACCATTTGAGTTTTTCCCCCTTACTTTCTCGAAGTGCTAGCACTCCACATTTTGAACCTATAGTAATGAGGTGAAAAGAAAGTCTAAAGGTCAATGCTGTCTTATCCATGCCTTGCTCTTCACATTAATTTTGATAATTTCTCATACTTTACATCTTACTTCTGTGCTAGTGATTGCACTATATCAGTACTTTTAGTGACAGTTAAAAATTCAAATTATTATTGAAGTAGGTAATCTTAAATTTATTAAAATTCCTACAATATTAGTATATTTTCCCAAAGAATAAAATTCCATACTCTTCCAATAATTTGTTCTCACAACTTGTTTGGCATGTCTTTCGCAAAAAAAATTTACTGCACATGTTTCTAACAATTTGTTTGTATTATTGTTTGATCTCAAAATTGAATTATTATTTTAATTTGTCTTTTTTTTGTTATAGGAAACTAAACATGTCATCAACCACACTGAATATCTCTTTTATACTAATTCAGCCAACAATAAATTTTTTTGCTAGCTGAATTGTGTCAGATGATGGTAATGATTCAATGAATGAAGCTTTAGATGCCACTGATGGTAACATAGATAAAACACTAGTCACTAATGATAATGATAGAGAATATGATGATGCTAACCCCTGAAAAGTGTGAAGAAGGTAATGAGAAAAAAAGGTAAAAGACATTTGTTGTTTGGTTGGAGTTCAAAGAAGTCACTTTTTCTAATAGTTCTAAAAAAAGAAAGTATGTCCATTACAAGAAGAAACTAGCAATAAATGCAAGTAAAAGAACAACTCAATTTAAGAGGCATTTAATAACTTATGTTAAGCGAAAATTTTTTTAGAATCAACAACAAATGATTAACTTTCAACCAATAGACACCTGTGGTGATGTACAGATACTATCTACTCTCACAGATGACAAGTTTGATATGACAAAGATGAGAGAGGTAGCTGCACATTAGATACTTATGCATGAGCATCCTTTTTCGATTATAGAAGAAAAAGGTTTTAACATTATGTAAAAATGTGAAATGCCTGAATGAGAAAAGATATCACGCAATAATATTAAAAAGGATTGCATGCAAGTTTATGAAGCAGAAAAAAAAAAATTAAAGGCACTATTGAATATTGTTAGTAAGATTAGTTTGACAACAGATTTATGGAAATCAAGTAATCAAAAGATTGAGTACATGATTCTTAGCACACTTTATAGATTCTAATTGGAGATTGCAAAAGTTTGTTATTAGCTTTATTCACATACCTCATCCTCATCGCGGTGTTGAGATTATCGATTGTATTTTTAAGTGTCTAAAGGAATGGAGAATTGAAAACAAAGTGTTTGCACTTTTTGTGGATAATACTTCAAGCAATAATGTGACGATTAAAATTCTTAAAGACACTTTTTCAAGAAATAGAAAGTTGCTTTGTGGAGAAAAATTATTTCATGTTCGATGTTGTGTGCACATCTTAAATCTCATGATTCAAGATGACCTTTTCTGAGATTAAGAATGTGATTGGTGATGTTCATGAAAGTGTCAGTTTTATTAATTAAAATAAGGTAAGACTTAACTCATTTTTTGACATAGTATAGCAGTTACAGTTGCCTAATAGAAAATTCATTCTTGATTGTAAAACACATTTGAATTCAATATTCGAGATGTTGTCGACTGCAATCAAATTCAAAAAAGTGTTTACAAGACTCAAAGAACGAGAATCTCGTTATAAATGTTTTCTAAGTCATGAAGATGGGGAAAAAGTGAAAAAAGTTTATGAGATTTTAAAAGTTTTTAATTTAGCCACTAAAATCATATCTGGAAGTGATTATCCAACTTCAAACCTATTTATGAATGAAGTTTATCATGTGAAAGTGTTGTTGGATAAAAGGATGAATGATTACAATGAATTTGTTCAAGCAATGGTTCGTAAGATAAAAAGTAAATTTGATAAGTATTGGAGAGAATGTAATTTGTTAATGGCTATAGCAGTTATCTTGGATCCAAGGTGCAAAATGAGGGTGGTTGAGTTTTGCTTTCCTCGAATGTACCCAAATAAAGAAGCAAGAGAAAATATTGCTAGAGTTTAAAATGCCCTTTATGAGATTTATAAGTAATATGCTCGTGAGTATCAATTTGACAATGAGCATAGTACTAAAATTCAAGTGCATGATAGTGATATTAGTGGTATGAACATAGAAGCTTCTTCTTTTGGTTGGTTTGAATTTGTAAATTGTGTAAAATTAGTTGAAACTACTCAACCACAACAATCTAATCTAGATGTCTACCTAGCTGAGGGCTACTTTATCTATGAAGGAGATTCCACTAAGTTTGATGTTTTGGAATGGTGAAAAGCGAGCACTTTAAAGTACTGTATTTTATCTAAGATGGCTCGGGATATACTTGCTATTCCTATCACTATAGTGGCTTCAGAGGTTACCTTTAGTGCAGGAGGTAGAGTTATTGATACTTATCGTGCTTCTTTATCTCTCGACACAGTGCAAATATTACTTTGTGGAGGAGATTGGTGTTAGAATCTTCATGGAGTGAAGAAAAAAAACAAAGTGAGTTTTTTTATTATTATTATTTTGTTATTGGGTGACTATCATTGCTTTAATCTAATTTTTAACTATTATTTTTTTTTACTTTCTCTATATAAAAAAAGAAGAAATCAATTGAGATTGCACTCAAAATCTCTTAAAGTGAGGATATCTAATGTCTTTTATACAAGTATGAAATATTATTATTAAATACCTTTAATTTGTCACAATATTACTAAAAAAAAATAGGTGGTAGCTAGTCTAGATTGAGCTTTTTGCATTATAGTTTACGAACCATAGGTTAACTAATGACAGAAACTCATGTTAAGGCACTTAACAAGACATTGTTTATATTTTTCTGCTTTGATTATAAGGTAACTGACAAGATAAAATCCATGTTGATGCTAATGTTAAAAATTTAAAGTTATTGATCATTGTAATAATATTACAATCTTTTTCTTACATAGGTGCTTTTAGTATTATTCTTATTGTTAATTATAATTTGTTTGTTTTGTAATTATTCTTTTGTGTAGGTTTGTTGAAAAACAATATGAGCCCAATGTTCATTTGAAGATATAATATTATGAAGGTAGCATATGTATTGTTGTTGGTTTGTTGTAATTTATTTATAGACTTATTTGCTTGGCTATTTAATATCTTCCAATTAGTACTTTAATTTATAAGTTTCATTATGTCTTATATTTATGTGTTGTATTTGAATCATTTGATAAGACTTTTATTTGCTTGGATTTGGTTATTGTGTAAGTTATTATTATTGTTATTGTTGTTGTTGCTATTATTATTGTTATTATCTTAAAATATAATATCTATTAGGTTTGATAAAAAATAGTTGTAAAAGATCTCGAGCTCGAGTTCGAGCTCAAGCACAAATAATTAAGCTCTTTTTTAGTATAAAAATCGAGCTTTTTTTATATATTAATCGAGCGAGCTTGAGTAGCTTGATTTCGATCACGAATCAAGCTCGAGCTAAAAAAATGAAACTCGATCGAGTTCGAGCCAAGTATTGAGTCACGAGCTGGGAGTCGAGTTCGAGCTCGAGCTTTTCACTGTATTAGCTTGACTCAACTTGATTATACCTCTAAGGAGCAATAAGCTTCATTACCATACACTACCTTACGATTTTGTTCATTATGAGAATTCAGAGATAAAAGAACCAAAAAAGGCATTCGACTAAGGAAGGGAAACACAGAAAAAAGATCATAAGCCTGGCAATCCTAACGTCTCTCATTTCACTAGCATCACAACCTTGTTGTATACACAAAGCTTAACCTTAACTAAAAACAACCTTTAATTCCCACTTGAAATAGCCTTCAATCACCATTCAACAAGAACAAAAATCCCATTTCCTTATCCAGTTTCCATAAAAAAAACCAATCAAAACACACTATTATAGTTCTTCCTTACCTTAAACTTATTGTCTAGAGCTAAGAACACCATCACACAAACCAGCAGACACCCATTTCCTAAGCTCTATTAAAACCAATATTCGCCATAACCCTCCACCAACTAAGCCCTAAACCACCATTCCAACCACCTTCACCTATGCCAAGCAACTTCCCCTTCACTAGCAATCGAAGGCCACTCTCTTACCATCACCAAGCTACCTCCACCAAGCCAAGCCTCATGGGAACCACTAGTCCACCATACCCAAAGCTAACCCAACCAAGACCCCCTCAATCCCTATAATCCAGTCCTTAAAACATCATCTACCATAGCCACCAAAAATAATATTGCCCAAAATAACCCAAATTTACCACCATGATCTTTTTTGCCAAAAAAATTTTTTTTTCTCACTATTAAGAGACCTAAACTACTAGAAAACCTTTTGTTAAAAAAATAAAAGAAAAAAAGAAAAAACATAACACATCCCCTAGAGTAAGGAGAAGTAGCATTGAAACAAAAAAAAAGAGAGAGAAGCTAAAAACAGATGGATTTCTAGTATGGAGAGTTTAGCTCTTAGGGGAGTTTTTAGGTAGATTTAACTTAGATCTTTTAAACTTATAAGACGAGAAAATGGGTGTTTTCTAGCTTATAAGTGGCAACAAAAGAACGACGATATGAAAAGTGGCTTAAGACAATGAGGGACTTTTAGGCAATCAGAGATAATAGAAAGCAAGGTTAAGACAGAGGAACCATATACTAAAAATCTAGAATGGTTGGACAACAGAGGAAAGATTTTTAGTCACTTAAAGTTTTAGATTTTTTATGTAGATATAAAACTTTGAGGTCTGATTTTGAGGAATCTAAGCTCATATCAGTGACGAAGAAGTCGATAAGAGCTTATGGTTATGTTTTGAAGGCTAAACGAAGCCAACTAATAAGGGCAACAGTAAAGAGTGATGACGACAGTAACCGTGTTTGGCCAGCACTAGGTTTTTCAAGGTTTGATGGTTGAAATTTTTGAAAGAAGATTTTTTTTTTAAATGAAAAGTTGAAATGAATTGAAAAAAAAAAGGATAAGTTTTATAGTGTTTAAAAAAAAAGAAGATAGAATTGAGTCGACTTGATCCAACCTAACCCACTTAGACCCATGCAAGGCTTCATCAGATTTGATCTAACTCGATTTGGCTAATCTTAACCCAAAAGCTAACTTCATTTGGGCCTTTACTCATGCTATTGGGTTGAAACCCAAGTAAGGTATATTGTTAATGAATTTGGGCTTTTCACTTTAATGATTTTTTTATTTGTTTGTTTCAAATTAAAGAATAATGTCTAGACCAAAATAAAAAAAAATATGAATGTTTGTGGTTTTTAATTATTATTATTATTTAAAAAATAAAATATAAGATAATATTTTTAAATAAAAATGATTTTGGAAACTCTGCCTAGATATTGAAAGAAATTCAAATCATGTTTTGAATGATTAATTTTTTTAAATTTCGTCTAAATATTGAAGAATTAAATGAAAATTTTCTTCACAGAATAATAAAAATAAAAATAATAACAAAAATAAAATAAAAATTTTTCACCTCTAATTTGTCTTAAAAAAAAAAGAGATCAAGATAAAAAATAAGATTAAATGCATATAAGATAGGTCAAATTGGTTAATTATTGTATTTGCATTATTTATTTATTTCTTATTACATTATGACTTGAAATAAAAAAAATGTGAATTAGTAATTGATAAATTTTAAAAATAATTTTTTTCTAAAATAATGGTTAATATGCTAACATGAAAATAATCATAGAGACCCTACCTAGATATTTGAAGGCTTTTTTAATAACTACTTTTCATAAAAGAATATTACGCTAGATTTTAAATAATATCGTGAGAATTCTAAAGAGAGAAATATTTTTTAAAATTCTATCAGATATTAGAGAATTAAAAAATATTTCAATACTAAAAATTCACATCTTATTCCTAAATAAAATGAATGAAATTTAAATACATATTTAATTTAATTGATTGATTGCCTACATTTAACTTACATTTGAGTAATACATTTGATTCATATGATATATGCCTGCATTTCATTATTTTAAAAAAAAAATTAATAAGTGGTGTTTTTTACTAAAAGAATTATTTTAAAAATAAAAAATTAATATTCTTGAGTAGAAATAATTATTGAGACATTTCCTAGATATTTTAAGGCTTTTTAATAATTATTTTTTATAAAGCAATATTATGTGAAATTTTTAAGGAATTAGTATGAAAGTCCCAAATAAAGAAATATTTTTTGAAATTCTATGTAGATATTAGAGAATTAAAAAATGTTTTGATACTAAAGATTTTCATCTTATTTCTAAATAAAAAATAAAAAAAGATTTTTTATAAAACTAAAATTTAAAGGAATCATTTTTAAATATTGGAATTAAAACCATTTTTATCATACAATCAGTTGGTACCATTTTTAAAACGGGCGTTATGGGGGTATTAATCTTTCCCCATACATAACTGACCCTCAAACCCAGCCTGTTTTCGTAGACTAAATATCTTTTTTATAAACTTTGAACTTGTGTTATTATTTTATTAAAAAGATTAAATTTTTAGGTGATCAATTCCACCTAAAAAAAAAGATTGGTGGTGACTCTTTTTGTTTTAAAATTTTTTTAAAAATTTTCATCTAGTGGTGCCTAAAACCATTATGATAGCCAATATAGATTAAAATGGTCACTGAAACAGGATTTGCTTAACATCTTCACAACTCACAATAAAACTTTAAATGTTTAGATGTAAGCTTTCTTTGCTTGCTAACTACCAACCCTTTTAATCTTTGAAAAATGTGAGTTAGTGTCCTTATTTTAACAACTTGAAAAAGGTAATTAAGAAATTAAAACACCTATGCTTTTTTTTTATTTCATATCTATAAAAACAACAAAAGCTATCCCCAACTTAGAATTGATGGCCATGCCATCTGTCATAAAATATAACTAAGAAATAATTTAGGAAGAAATGACAATATCCATCATTTCCTTTGATTTTTTACAGCTTTCTTTTCCTCTATTTTGTTTTGCAATTTTTTCAACGTTCCTTTCTCTCTTTTGGCTTCGGTATGGCATCTTTGTTATTTTTTCTTTTTTTTTTTTAAACTGAATTTATAATTGTTATTATTTGATTTTTCCAATCCATATTATTTGAGACGATTGAATTTTTTATTTTTATTTTGTGCAGTTTTGTTTCATTTAATTTTCAAGACTTCATCTTCATTTGTTTGGATTTGTTTCAGTTTTTAGGTAAGACTTTGTTTTTTTTTTTTTGGTTTGCATGTATTTGGAAAGAATTACCCATAAGCTATTAGTTGTGTGAGTGTGATTTTATTTTGGCGATTTTTTTTTGTTTTTGGTTTATATTGTTTTAGTTTGTCCATTTATTTTTTGGGTATTTGAAAAAAAAATTAACTGGAAAAAGTTGGATGTTTGAATTTGATTTGTCATGGATGGATGTCTACTTTCATTCATCAATTCTTTTTTTTTATTGGTTGGAATTTGAAGATGTGGTTGTGAATTGGTGGAATTGTTGTTTGGATTTTAAAATAGTGTTTATCTTCTAAGTATTACATTTTCTATTGTTTTTCATTGATAATTCTTGTGTTACTCTAAGCTAGGATATTATTACTGAAGCTCTCAGTAATTATCCAACCATCCAGCCTTTCTTTTTTTATCCAAGAAACCAAATCACAAGGTTCTTTAAATTTACTTAACATATTAAAAATGCTTAACGTAGCAGTATAAGTAACAACATTAGGCCTTAAAGCTTCTAGATTTGTAGCATTTTTTAAAAATCCAAGTGCAACTTCAGGTTTTCCAGTCTTACAAAAACTAGCAATGAGAATTGGCTTTGATTTTTCTAGCTCCAATTAAGAAAAAAGATGGATAATTAAGCTTTCTAAGGTCTAGGATGTAACAATTTATTTTTATCATTGAGACATTACATATGATAACTGTTAAAAGGTTTTCTGGTTTTCCCCTTTTAAATATTGCTTAGTATCAGGCGATATTAAGGATGTAAATGTTTGTAATGAACTTGATAGGGAAATTAAAAAAGGTATTTAATAGTGGTGTATTTAATGAATTTGATAGTCAAAAGCAAATTCGAATAAAGTGTAAAGGAAATTATGTTTTCACTACTAAGTATATAGCAGCTAATTTTTGTCCAAGTCATTTTTTAAGTAGTTTTGGAAGGTTTCAAATATATACTTTCTTGTTATTGCTTGTATTTCATTTAGTCCATTGGCATCATATTCAACACCTAGCTTTATTGTGCCCCTCATTGTGGTGATTGGAGCTACAATAGCCAAAGAAGGTGTGGAGGATTGGACATGAAGATTGCAAGTAATGCTTGACTATCATCTTTGTTATAATGTATAGATCCATGGACCTATTATTAAACATAGACTTAAAAGTTGCCACCAATATTTTTTGTTTAAGTATGATTATCTACTTAACTGAATCTAACATATTTTAAAGAGAAATTTCAAACTAGTTTGAGTATCTTTAAAAGATAGATTCTAGTTTATAAAATCAGATTTTAGGTTTAAGAGTACGATTATGCATGAAAAAAGTTATAACACCCTCACAGTGTCCATCTAAAGAATGATACCAGTTTGATTCCAAGTTATCCAACACTTTAAATATCTTTATAATTTGTCAAATAATTTAATTATTGACAATTAATTTCAAAATTACTTCAATAGTTTGGTAGCAATTTAAAATAACTTTTTCACCTCAGAAGTATTCGTAGAGACTACTGTCTCACTCTGAAGAGGCTCTGTCATCGAATTCATTTAATTTTTATGCAAAAAACTTTTATTTGTGATAACCAATCAAAATCTAATTTTTATAAAGAAATAATTTATTTTTAAAAATATCTTATAATATGTTTGTAAGATTTTCTATCAAGAATTATCTTTCAATATATAGGTAGAATTTTAAAAACTATTTTTTAAAGAAAATTTATTAAGTCCTCCAATAGTTTAGTAAAACTTAATTCAAAATTTAAATTTTCCAATAGTTTGGTAAGATTGAAAAAAAAAATTTTTTGAAAACATTTTTAATTCAAAAAAAATTTTATTAAAGTAAACAAAAATTTATCATACAAAAATTATCATGCAAATAACATCATGCAATAATATAAATATCATGCCATAAGGTAATAAAAGAAAATCATAAATAATCTTACCAAATTTCTTTTTTCATTTTTTTAAAATTTAATTGACAATTAAAATACAAATAATGATGATGATGATGATGATAATAATAAAACCCAGTAGAAATCAAAAAATGGAAAATAATAAAAAAAATCAAAATGAAAAATAAAAAGAAAAAAAAATCTGTGAATCAAGTGGGTCACCAGATGGGTCAAGATGCAGATCCACGTAGGTTCACGTTAGCCCCTTACCAAAATGATGTTGTTTTGCCTTGATATAAAAGGCACAAAATTATTTTTTTTTTCAGAATGGCTAGGCTCTCTCTTTTTAGCTTGATTGTGCTCTGACCTCTCTCTAAGATTCAACCTGAAAACTTAAACTCTCCCTAATTTTTAGCCAAATACGTATATTCAAACATCAAGAAATTCAACCAACCATCAGTAACTTCAAACTTTTTCAGAAAAAACCAATAAACCTAGAAATCGACCATCGTAAACCTCTCAACCATTGTAAACTTTGCTGAAAAATTCAAATACAACCAGAATATTCAATGAAAAAAAGCTAGAAAAACCTAGAGTTTGAATTTAAACCCAGAAACTCCCCATAATCCAAAAATCCCATATTAAAAAAAAAAAACTAAAATCCATAATCAAAACACAGAATCATAGCCAAATCCAAAAGCAAATTCAAACTAGAAACTAATTTTAAGAAAACAAACCCAGAACCAGAACTCTAATTTCTAATCAATCAAAACCAAAAACTTCAATCAATATCTAAAAACCAACAACAAAAAAAAAAATCAAACCCTATGAATTTTAAATCCCTAAACTGATTTCAATGACACAATAAACCTCTTAAAATTAAAAACCCAAAAAATTTTGATTTATTCTTGTTTACTGTTCTCTGTTTCCTCTTTCTCGTGTGTGCTTGCTGGTTTGTTTATAGGGATTGAATCCCTTTAATTGGGAAAGTAGATCAATCTCAATTGGATCTAGGATTTGATTTGAGTTTTGTGAATTAACTCTGTGATTTTATTTCTTTCCTTTTTTCAATGATTTAGGAATCAAAAATTAAACTCAAAGATTAAATTAAGATTTTCTTGCAAAAATCTCGTTTCCTTCTCATTTGATTTTTTTATTTTTGATTTTTTACTTTTGACCTTTTTTAACTTTGACTAAAAAATGTAAAATAAAATAAAACCAAAACCAAATCAAAAATCATATTTAAGTTAAAATTAGAATTAGAATTTTTGGGCTTTTATCTTATTGGGCCTAAAACTTCCCAATCGAGGCTCTATTTACAATTGAAGGCTCTTTTTAATTCCACAAAACCTCTCGAATAAAATGAAGTATCTACAATTGCCCTTGTTTGTGCATTTTTGTGAAACAAAAATTGCACAAAGGCAGGATATCCACTACATCAGTCCATTCTTTTTTTTTAAAAAAAAAGTCCACTTTTTTTTTTAAAAAAAAAAAGAATCCTCTAAATAGAGACGTGACTTTCAAAAAATTTTTAAAAACTTTTCTAAATAGAGGCTCAACAACTTTAAATTAAGAAATGCGCTCCTTTATATAGTAGCTAAACAACTTTAAAAACTTTAATTAGGAAATGTCAAAAGACATTTATTTTGCTCAAGTTTAGAAATTTTCAAAATTTTTAGCTTGAAATTCAAAGATTCACAATTTGAAAATTCAAAGGTTCGTCATTAAATTCAAAATTTCTTAAACATTTAAAGATTTGTAAGGTTCCATAACAAGAGTTGAAAGATTCCAAAATTTACAAAACTTGCAAGATTCTCAAAGGTTTTAGATTTACAAAGATTTCAAGTTTCGCAAAGGTTCTAAATTTGTAAAGATTTTAAGTTTCGTAGAGATTCTGAATTTGCAAAGGTTTCAAGTTTTGCAGAGATTCCAAATTCACAAAGGTTCTAAGTTCACAAGAATTTTCAAATTCACAAGAATTAAAATTCGCAAGAATTTTAGGTTCGCAAAAATTTCAGTTTCGCAAGAACTCAAAGACTTGTAAAACTTTCAGATTCACAAAAATTTCAAGTTTGCAAGAATTCAAAGATTCGTAAGAATTTAGATTCATAAGAATTTTCAAATTTGCAAGAATTTCAAGATTTTTAGGCTTTTCAATTTCTTAATAGCTCAAAGCTTTGCGAGACTTTTAGATTCGTAAGAATTTTAGTTTTGCAAGAACTTTCAAAATTTTTAGATTCACATAAGATTCAAGTTCACAGGAATTTCATCATTGTAAAGATTTACAAACTGTAATTCATATACAAGATTCAAATATTCATATTCAAAAGATTTTTTTAGTGATTCACATCCAAATTTTAAAGTTTCATATAAAAAATTCATGGATTCACGTCAAAAATTTCAAGGTTCACCTCTAGAATTTAAAGATTGTAAGTAAAAAATTTTAAAGATTCACACCCAAAAGTTAAGGATATTCATTTAAAAAATTTAAATATTCACTTCCAAAATTTCAAAGATTTACATTAAAAAAATTTTAGAGATTCACATCCAAAGTTTTACAATTTCTTTTACAAAAACTTTTTGGCTTCATATCCAAAATTTTAAAGATTTTAAATTTCAAAGATTCTTATTAAAAAAACTTTAGTGATTATGCCCGAAGGTCTTATAAATCGTGAGTATTTTTGAAAAAAAAAAAAGCTCTTTTAAACAAAAGCTTTATAATTTTGAAAGTCTGGAAAGTTTTTCTTGTAAAAAAAATCTCATTACAAAAGATCTTCCTCATTTGAGAATTCAAAAGTTAAAAATCTTCTCCAATCAAAGTCAAATTCTTGTATGTGAGAAATGTCTTGATAATAATGAAAATGCCTTCTAAATTATACAAATGCAATAATCGAGATTCTCACAAATAATGCAAATGCAAATGTCATATTATGATTCAAATATTCTCTACATGATGCAAATACATATCCTAACCATGACACAAATGCAATTATCAAGGATTTAAATATAATACAAATATAATGTATGTAATGCAGATGTCACTAAATCAATGTCATAAAATTTCAATTATGGTAACAAGGTTTTCAAAACTATACCATCTCATATATTCTTTTTTAGCTTCTTAATGATTTGGAAGCAAATTTCATCAATTGAGTTATCAGTTTCTTCATCTAGTCATAACTCATAGGTTAAGTTGACCAATCCATCATTGTATTCATTACTGGGTCACTTTATTTACCATTTTCAACTCATCTTCTCAAGGTTCTTTCACTTTTGTCATATTGGATTTCTTTCAAAAGAATAGAAAAATCTTTTACGAATATTGTCATTCACTTATTTATCATCATTCTAATTCATGATAAATATGATACATTTCCTTAATTCATTTAGGGGATGCACATTTAGTAAAGAACAAAAAATATGTGTATTCATTATCAAAAGGAAATCTGGTCAAACAAATCAAAAGTGAACAAAAGCAAAATACTGTGGCTATTTAAATGAGATATTAACATTTAAGATAATGACTATTTAAACAATTTTGAACTTCAACTCAGGATTCTTTATCAAAAACACATTTATGATATTCTTGATCTTTAAACCAAACATTATCCATATCCTTAGGATCCTCAAATGAAGTTGTACTTCCAAATGTCAATTTTTATTTAAACTACCTTATCAGGTTTTCAGTTTAAGTTTTTTTTTCTCTTTTTTTTTTGCTTTTGCTTTTTTTTTTCTTTTGCTTTCATTTTTTTTTGCACATATTTTCTTTATTTTTTTTCTTTTTATTTTCTTTCCCCTTGATCCATCAATGACATCAAAATCCTAAACAATTCAACTGTAAACCTATCTTAGTTTAACTCATGATTCTCTAATTTAAGTATTCATAGTTAATTAAAATAGACTTTTAAAGGATGTAACATAGGCTGGGGTGAAGGGTTATGACAGCAAAGGATAAAATAGCCCCAAACTGTATTTGAATGGTAATTAAATCAAGGATTATTTCTTTTCATGTAAAGCACCTTAACATTTTGCTCCATCAATTTTTTCTTCTTTTTTTCTTTTTTTTTTTTGCACTTTTCATCATTTTTTGAAAACGATTTGACCACAAAAAGGCTTTGCCTCTGAATTCACTAAGGATCTTTATTTTTTTTTCTTTTGTAAACAAACTTATCAAACTTTGCTATCAATGTAGAGGTGATCTTTAATTAGGGTTCCTTAAAAAAAATTTCAACAGGTTCAAATAGAGTAGCAAAGAATAATTTTACTTTTTGTGTGAATGATAGAAAAAATATGACCATTTTTCATATCAAACATGAATACTCTTAATGAAAAATATTTATTGATTAAGAGCAAACCATTATAAAGATCACATACTACATTATTTTTCTCTTTCAATGAGTAAAATTTTTTGTCAGATTTATCTTTTTTTATTCAACAATCCTAATAAATTAATAATCTCAAATTATCAATCATACTAATATGAATAATGCTTTCAAAATCAAATTCTGAATTGTTGTTATGACTATCTGAATATTCATTATTTGGAATATGAGAATGGATATAGAAAAAGAAATAAGAAGATAAAAGCATAAATGGTGATTCACACAAAAAAGAAAATATCTTAAAAATGTATCATATTTGCCACTTTTATAAAAATGATGAAAAATAAAATGAAATCCTAGTATAATAAAAAAAATCATTATTCCAAAAAAATTTTTAAATGACAAACAGTTTCAACCAGCCTCTTCGTACTCTTTGTAAAATTATGTCCCTAGGTGATTAAACAAAGAGACTTTGTGGACATTCAACTCCTCTAATTTGTTGAAGCTCACCGAGCCTGCTCGAATCAAATTTTATATTTAACGCTTGAAAGCATGGCATGTTTTTATAGAGTGACCCATATTTTCATTATGTTAATCATGTGTGACATTAACATTATACCATTTAAGATAGGGTGACTTCAATGGTTTTCAAAAGAATTGAGGATACTAGGTTGTTTTTAACTAATTATGGGAATAACTTAATATAGGTTTTAGATATAGGATCAATACAAGCTTTCACTCAGTTGCCCTTAAATTTTTTCAAACCATTCGCTTGATTGTTAGGCCTTAAAATTGGTGTAGTGATAAGACTAGGTACATATGCAGGTGCTTGAAAAGCTGGTTAATAAAGACTTTGAGAGGTGTTATTCATGGTTGGGTAATAAGGCTGGTAAGGGACTTATGCACTATTATTAACTGTAAGGTAGTATACAAGCTGAATAAGTGGTGGATATGAAGCATAATTTTTGAATTGCTACCCTTAAAAACTCACAGTTTAGGCTTCAACTTCTTTATTTTTAGGCATCTTACCTTTCTTAGCACTGCTTAACTCTTCTTTTTCAAACTTTTTACTCTTGATAGTATTTTCAATAATCTTCTCTGAGATCACTATGTTAACAAAGTTTTTTATTGCATTCCCTATCATCTTCTTATAATAAGGCATGGCACTGACAAATAGTACTATCGTATCTTTTTTAATTAGAGGAGCTTGAACTTGAGCAACTATATCCCTTCACTATTTGGCATATTCTTTGAAAGATTTTGTTGCTTTGTTCTTCATGTTTTGTAAAGAAAGGCATTCAGGGACCAAGTAAATGATGTGACGGTACTGATTAATAAATATTCAAGCAAACTCTTTCTGAGAGTGGATATGGGTTCGATTTAGCTAAACATACTATCTTACAGCTAAGTTACTAAAGCTATCTTAGAACACATGCATCAACAGTTTTCATCATTGATATAGACAATGATTTTTTATAGTACATAGTTACATGTATGATTGGATATTTGGTACAATTGTACTTCTCAAACTTAAGAACTTTGAACTTTAGTGGGATTATAACATCTGAGACCAAGCAAAACCCAACAGCATCATAGAGTCATAAAAGTCTATACCTTCAATAGTTTGTAGTCTCTCATTTAATAAGTTCATCTTATGTTTAGACTTTGAATCTTTTAAACTTTCAACTGCCTTTAATTTTAGCTTTTTATTCTCTTTAAGTTTATCTAAGATGAGAATCGAGACTGACTCTATTGCCTTTTCAATGAAGACATGATTAGCAAAACTTTAAAATTACCTCTGAGTTGGTGTAAGATAGCATTCTTATGTAAGTATAACCTGTAAGAAATGTAAACTATTGTAGTGACATGCCTTAGGCAGATTGGGCCTGATATAGGCTGTAGCCAGAAGGATACAAAAGGTTAACAATATCTTACAACAGATGGTCTTTAGGTCTAGCCTCTTTTTTTACAGTCTGTCCTTTGTTCAGCTTACTCAGTGTTTTTAAAATTTTGCTCAACTACTCTTTAAGTTTTTCTTAGGCCTTCTCAAACTTCTCAACATGGCTTGCATTGTCATGCTTCATTCTTTTGGCTTCGGCTCGAGTGTTATACTAGTGGTGAATTGGTCAAACTATTCCTGAACTTTAATTTACCATAATTATGATACATATTTAGAATAATGTTCATGAAACCATCCAATTATACATGAGAATGAATGTAGGAATGCATGAATGCAATAAGGAGAATTTACCATATACCAATTATAAACAAAAAAAATCTTTATTGAGTTAAAAGTTATTTCTAATCAAATCTAATATTACATTTATGAAAAATTTAGAATTATTGAGGAAATAAATTTCTAATTTGTCGATACTAGCTTTGCACTTCATTAAGAAAATCTAGTAGTTCTTGGCTATGTGCTTCCATTAATGGCACCCTTATCTTTCATTCTTCAACTTTTTCTACCATGTGCTTGGCTTTGTAAATAGTCACAGTGATTTGGTCAAGCAAAGATTCCAACTGGTTATTCTTTCTCATATATGCCTCATTTTCTTGCTCACATTCTTCATTCACAACCCTTATTTGTGTTTCAATTTCAACCACCACTCTATTAAGCATTTTGATGTGCCTTTGTGCCTTACAAAATGCCTCATCCATTTCTTGTAGCTTTGCTTACAACTGTTAACTTTCATTTAAAAGTTGAGCCAACTCTTGATTAGTAGATGACTGTGTTGTATTCAGGTTAGTGAACAAACTTTTTCATTCATCATTCTCTTGTTTGAGTGCCTGAACTTCTCATTTTAGCTTTTGTTTGAAAGCTTCAACTTTTCAAACTTTTTTCAGGCCAGTAAGAGACTTTGCTAGGCTCTCCATAAATGTAACTAAGATTCTTCTTGTTAAAATTATTTTACAGTAATTACTCCTTATGATAAACCTAATGATGTGAATGCATTCATAGTAAAAGACAAAGATTAGTATACACATAATACATACAAAGAATAATATATAAATATAAAGAACAACATAAAAAACAATATATAAATACAAAGAACAATATAAAAGGTTAGTATGTAAATAATATATATAAAAAAACAATGTATAAATTTACAAGCAAAATAAATATCTCATCGTATTTCCTATTTAGGATTTTCTAACACAAAAGGAAGGTATGGCTCTAACTTAGGTTCAAACCCTTAGGGTTTATTTGCATGCTAGGCTTAAAAGTTTGACAATCTAAGGGTTCCCAAATTGTTCTTTACATTATTATCCATTATAAACTCATAAGACACCCCAATCCTTACTTATTATAGGTTACAAGTGAAAAAAGTTCAATTTGAGTGAAAGTGTTCCACTAGCCCATGTGAAGATATAAAATCTCATAAAGGCATAGGTACTTTATTTCCTCTTAAGAGATAGAACTCGGGTGTAGAGCTCATATTATGCATGTGCAAATGAATGATAGATATGAACAAAACAAAATACAAACAAGAAGACAATTTCTTAAATTTATAAAGTTAAGCTTGGATAACAAGAAATCATTTATTAGCTAACTCTCGATCTTCCTAGTAGAGTCACCAAATTATCATAACATATGGATCCGTGGACTTATCGTTAGATATAGACATAGGAGTCACAACCAATTTTTTTTTATTTAGATGTGATTGGCCACCTAACTGAATCTAACCCATTTTAAAAAGAGATCTTAAACTTGATTCAAGTATTTTTAAAAGGTAGATTTTAGTTTACGAAATCAAATTTTAGGTTTCGGAGCGCAGTTACGTTTGAAAAATGTTATATCACCCTCACAATACCCTTCCAAAGGATAGTACCAATTTAATTTCAAGTTATCCAAACATTAAAACATCTTTATAATTTATCAAATAATTTAATTATTAAAAATTAATCTTAAAATTACTCCAATAGTTTGGTAACAATTTAAGATAATTTTTTTACTTCAATAGCATTTATAAAGTCTAGTGTCTCTCTTTGAAAAGACTCTGTTGTCGAATTTATTTAATTTTTGTGAAAAAAAAACTTTTATTTGTGATAAACAATCAAAATCTAATTTTTATAAAGAAACAATTTATTTTCAAAAATATCTTTTAATATATTTGTAAGATTTTCTGTCAAGAATTATCTTCTAATATGTTGGTAAGATTTTAAAAAATATTTTTTAAATAAAATTCATTTAGTTTTTCAATAGTTTAGTAAGACTTATTCAAGATTTAAATTCTCTAATAATTTGGTAGAATTGAAATTTTTTTTTGAAAATATTTTTTAATTAAAAAATAATTAAAGTAAATGAAAATCTATCATGCAAATAATATCATGCAATAATATCATACCATAAGGTAATAAAAAAATCATAAATAATCTTACCAAATTTTTTTTCATTCTTTTAAAATTTAATTAACAATTACAATAATAATCATAATAATAATAATAATACATAGTAAAAAAATAAAAAAAATGGAAAATAATAAGGAAAAAAATAAAAAGAAAATAAAAAAGAAAAAACTTGCAAAATGGGCAAGTCACTAAACGGGTTAAGGCGTGGATCCACGCAGGTTCTCACAAGTCAATCCGATACCAAAACAACATTGTTTTGCCTTGATATAAAGAAACAAAATTGGTTTTTTCTTCAAACTAGCTGAGCTTTTTTTCTCTTTCTCGTTCTTTCTCAAACTTGATTGTGCTCTAACCTCTCTCTAAGATTCAACTCGAAAACTCAAACTCCCCTCAGTTTCCTGCCATGTAGATTTTGGCACCAAAAAATTCAATCAACCATTGGTAACTTCAAACTTTTCCAAAAAAAAAAAAAAACCAATAAACCTAGAAACTGGCCACTATAAACCTTGTTGGAAAATTCAATTGGAATATTCAACGAAAAAAACCTTGAGTTTGAATTTGAACCCAAAAACTTAGAAAAATTCCCATAAACTCCTTAGAATCCAAAAATCCCATATTAAAAAAAAAAAACTAAAATTCACAATCAAAACACAAAATCAAATCCAATCCTAGAAACAAATTCAAACCAGAAACTAATTTCAAGAATACAAACCTAAAACTAGAACCTTAATTCCTAATCAAAACCAAAAACTCCAATCAATACCTAAAAACCAGCAATAAAAAAAATCAATTCCTAAGAATTTTAAATCCTAAACTAATTTCAAAAACACGATGACCCCCCCAAAATTAAAAACCCAAAAAACTATGATTAATTCTTGTTTATTGTTCTCTGTTTCCTCTTCCCCATTTGTGCTTTGGGTTTTGTTTATAAGGATTGAATCCCTTTAATTTGAAAAGTAGATAAATCTCAATTGGATCCGAGATTTAATTTGATTTTTGTGAATTAACGTTGTGATTTTATTTCTTCCCTTTTTCAATGATTTAGGAATAAAAAATTAAACTCAAAGATTAAATCCAAGATTTCCTTGCAAAATGCATGTTTCCTTCACGTTTGATTTTTTTTTAATTTTTGACACTTTTTTTTACTTTGACTAAAAAAATAAAATCAAATAAAACTAAAATCAAATAAAAAAATCAAATTAAAATTAAAATTAGATTTAGAATTTTTAGGCTTGTATCTTATTGGGCTCAAAGCTTCCCAATCGAGGTCGAATTTACGATCAAAGGTCTATTTCAATTTCAAAAAAACTTTTAGACAAAATAAGATATCTACAATTTTCTCCTTTCAGTACTTTGCTACTATGGCTTTGAGCTTCAACCCCCTTTCCCTTCCTTTTTTTCATATATTACTATTAGTTTACTTCCTAATGAATGCTTTAAGTTCAAACTATATTCAATAAAAGAAAAATAAAAAGGAAATTGAATCTTCTGTATTGAATGGAAATAATTGAAATAGGAATTAGTTCAAACTAAAGCATATGCATTTAATGAATAAGAAATATCATGCTATAAACTAAGTCAAAAAATTTTACATTTTTATTGATAAATCTGTTGCATCACATGATATGCCATCAAAATTCATGACTAAGGTCTTGGTCTTTGTGTTGTTCCTGAAAATAATAGCTATTATTATTAATAAGGGCAGATGCTTATACAAACCAGAAGGGCCTTGGCCCTTTAAATTTTAAAAACCTCTAGTAATATGAAGCAAAGGTAGATGGTTATAAAAGTTAAAAGAGGTCTTTGGTCTCCCTAAAATTTTAAAAACAATCAAGTTTGTTAAAGGAATCAAATAATCTATAAGCTATGTTCTCAATGTGAATGTATTATGTCCAATTGACTTAGTTAAATCAACTAATAATATAATGGTATATCTACGGAAGACTAATAAAAAGGTATTGTAAAGATATTTTTTAGACAGCTAAAATCCATTGATTTGTTAAGAGTTATACCAAGAATTTTGTTACCTTAGCTTTGCTTTAGTGTTTATGGTCACAGGAGCATACCTATCTTATGAATTATAATTTAAGAGGGATTAAAATCATATTATCATTTGTTTAGTTGTTATACCAATTAATTATTACTTACAAACCCTTAAAATCAAGATATTTGTTATAAGAATTAGAAAGCGTATATCACTTACAATCATAATCATGTCCATTTAACAAAAATCAAATTGACTTTCTAATTTCTTCATAAGAATTCAAATCTACAATCAAGTATCAAATATATATATATATATATTAATCAAGTATCATAATCATGTTGTTTTATTATCAAGTGAATTTTAGTTTGTTTTTCCATATTAATAGTAGAAAGATGATTCTTACATATTCTTTGTTATTAATCTAATTTCAAAAATAGATGCAATATGATTGACTTAACTATTTTAATTCAATACCTACAACGACTTGATCTATAAATATTAAATTTTAAAAAAATAAAATAAAATGTAAGTTCAAATGGATTTCATGATAGAAGTGCTATATTTGACTCATGAACTTCTCAATAATAATTAATGTCTTTTAAGGAGGTTTTCTATACTTTGTTACAATTACAAAAAATGAACCATACATATATTTTGACATCAGTGAAAAAGGGAAATTTAGTGTGAAGCAACATAATTGAGATGGTTTATGATTACTTTTTTCTTGGAATTGTTTATGAAATGATCATCTTCATATATGCCAAGCTGATTGTCGGTCACATTTAAGCCATAGTGAAAACATTTGGGCAAGTGGAGCTAGCATCCCCGTATGAAAACCTTAGTGCCTTGGTGATATATTAAGATAGCTAATTAAACCATTAAGTCTTTTTTGTGTCTGTAATTTCTTTTCACACCTTTCCTTTTTTTCTTTTTTTTTTTACATTATTCAATATTTAAATTAACACAAAATTTTCTTTTACTCTCGCACTGAAAGGCGAGCTTGAAACCTTGTATCCATAATAATCATACAAATTTACTTATAAATTTTAAAAATAGAATACTAATTTAAAATTTTAAGAATTTTTATTTTTACCATTTTTATTATTGCTCCCAAAGAGTCCTAAAGAATAAACTAATAATTTCTTTTATACAAAAATATAAACATGAATAAAAGAATGTCATGATTGTGGGTTCAATGATTGGATTCTTACTTCTAATGATTAAAGATTAAATTATGATAGCATCAAGTAAAAAAATAATAATAAAAAAAATTACAAAATTAAAGAGCAAAAGATAGATGCAAGCCACTCTGTACATTGCTTTCAAAATTCCATACCGTGTTTGTAAGACCATTCACCATAGTTAGGGGCAGAGAAACACCTAAATCACTAACAAGTGAGAAATTGCCCGTCCTCAATTGTATGAGACATCAGCTTCAAACTACTTTCCTTGAGTTGGTTTTTGCTTCCAGTACAACGTCATCAATGAAACCTCTTTCTAGAAATTCTTTGGGTACAAGACCCTGGTATATCTCAAACCGTTCAGCCGCTTCCTTTTTCTTGCCAAGTAAACTATAGAAAATTCCCACAATTAGCCATGCACTGCAGGTGGTTCTGTTGGAATGTGCTTCTATTCCATTTCTCTGACTCTGCTTCAGGTCCATTTTTTCTTACAAAAATTCAGTTTACTAGTGTTGTTACCGGAGACCAACTGTCATGGCTACATAAACTTTTTCCTAAAGAAAAATAAGAAACAAAACAAAAGTCTTCTAGGCCCTAAGCCTGCTACTAGCTAGCAGCAGCTACCAGCACATCGTATACCTAAAAACCCTCACCTGGCAAAGATACGGCCGAAAATCTCGAGGATTATTATTTATCAAATCTTGAAATTTCTTCAGCCCCTCCTCCAGTTCCCCCTGCGAATAAGTATTCATAAGTTGATGATGATGAGAGATCTGATAAACAGCAATGAGCCATTACTTAGACTTCTTAGATGTCAGTCAGTCTGGTTCTTTTTCCTAATTCTTGTTAAAATTCAATTTTATTTTCCACGATTTTTTTTCTTTTTTTTTTCCTGCCTTCATAGAAATGAAAACAAATATTAATCTAGTTCTTCTCTTGACCCCACCATGTGGAAAAGAAACGAAAAAAAAAAGCCATTGTAAACGGTAAAAATCTGCGACTTCTCTCAATTTGAGCAGCTAGGATTGACCAAGTTACCTTCACAACATGCATTTGTGCAGTTAAAATTCTTATGTTTCCTTCCTCGGTGACTCTTTTTCTCTCAAATACAGCTGGACCTTGATGGATTTTGTACATCACCATAGCTGTAAAACCAAGATTCATAACTAATAGTATTTTTTTTCCAACTTTTCTTGGTAAGATTTGAATGAAAGAAATAGCCAAAAAAGTCCTTTCTAGTTGAACCAATATCTGTTATATTATCAGAAAGGGAAAGCAGTATCCAAACAAGAGTTAGTAATTACACATGAAATCAAATATATGCATGCTATTGAAAATATTAGGAAGCAAACAAAAGAGGTATCCACATCCATGAATAAATTACAATGGTGCAAAACTTACATCTAGGCAGCTAGAAATAAGGGTAATCTTCAAATACAAGCAATAGTACATGCAAATGGTGTTGCATAGCAACTAGCAATCTTGATTGAATGTCTAATGAAGTATACTTCAAAGATATAGAAATGACACATTGGAGAAACAAGACGAGTACTCTCATCATATCATACCTACTTAGACAATGGTTTAAACTATGTAGACGTAGAGAATTCACAAAACTAGTTGATTAGGTAGACTGAGCATATGCAGAAATAAAACAATTTCTAGCTTACAGAATACTTGGAAAGTTTCTATTTTCCAGCATTATAATGAATATTACTAGTTACTGACAGGTGCAAAGATACTCAGAACTTATATGTAACCAATGAGCTTGGTCCTATGTCAAGTCATGCACCTTTTCCATAGTGCTATACACATAAAACACATAACTTCAAACACCAAGTAGCAGGCAAGATTCTAAGATTCATCATAATCATTAAAATGTGTCAGAGAGGTTAACATAGTGACTTTGAACTGGGATTATTCAAGAAAAATCAAGTATCTGCTCAACCTGAGAAAACTGAAGTTTCATAAAGCATCACAGATGGCATATGACTTACCTCAATTTAGTAATTCTTCTCAAATCAATAAGTTCTGTGTCATTAAGCCAAAAACCACGGAAAGAATATTATTAAGAAGCATAGTGTTGGCACTTATTTAACTGATTGAGACAACTTTAGACACACGTCATCTTTCTCAAACAATCACCTAGTCTCGCAAAGTGATTGACCCCGTACTCAATCTTCACGACGTCACCATCCAGAAGATCAGTGGCTTAAGTAAAATGTTTCTCTATGTGTTGTATTTAGGTGACTTCTAAACAATACATGCGAATGTAACTACAGTACACATTTTGTACATTAATATACAAACAATGTAATTACACAAAATCAAGTCTTAAATTGAAATCAAAGTTCCAAGTTGAGAACTTTACATGCAAAGCTCTGAGCAAAAGTGGGTTCTCCTCCAATATTTCCTTGAACAGTCTTTTAGCCTTGCTGAACTGCCCCATCATCTCCTAACAAAGGGACTGCAATATCCTCCATTCAACTTCATCTGGCTCGATATCAATCAACTTCTCCACACATTCCACAGCTTCTTTAGTCTTCCCTCTCCTCATCTTTCCCTACAAAACCATCTTCAGAGCCTCAACATTTCCAAGCTCTTTCTCCAAAACCTTCTCATACCTCTCCTGTTCCTTACCTTTCCTTTTATATAGGTTTCCTTCTTTTCCTCTAAATTTACTCCATTGCTGGTAGATGCTCGAGACCCCATAAATGGTCTAGCTTTGAAACACCCCATAAAAACGAAAGACCCAACAAGGAAAACAACAATTTTTTCAGACAAAGATTTGAAAAACTGTGTCTTGGGGGGTAAAAGAGGTATTGGTTAAGAGAGTTGAAGTGGGGTTGTGGGAAATGTGAAGTTTAGTTATTTGGAGAGGAAGGGAATTTGGTTTGAGCAAAGGGAATGGATCGGTGAATAGTGGGGTGAGGGTTTTGGAGGGTTTATGGTTGGGAAATTCTACTTGAAAGAAGAAAGAGAAAGCTTTCATTGAGCACATTCTGGAGAGACGAAAGTGGAATGGAAGAAGCGAAGCGATTACAAAACTAGACAAGATATGCCAATTGTACACTGGTAGCCAGAGGCATTTTATAGGCTCAGTCCAGCAGGCTCAACTTATTCCATAGTTGCCTCCTAAAGTCCTTTTCTTTTAATAAATAAAAGACAAAACAATTTTATTCTCTTTTCTGATATTTTTAAAAATTTTTAATTTGTTGATCAAACTCTATGCATAATTTAGGGGCACGTCATTTAATGGAAAAAATATCAGTATATCTGTTTTTCAATTTCTTACATATTTTGCTATCTGAAAAATTTATGAACTTAATACTTTAAAAATATCTGTATAAAATGTCAAATTCGATTTCTTAAGAGAAGATCCCAGTAACTTTATCACATGTTCAGGCCTCTATTTTGTTGGCGGAATCAGGATGTGACTCAAGTTGAGGTTTGATTGATTTCTTAACTTTGTTCGATAGATGCTTATGTACACACACTCGGATAGTCTTTTACAACTCTTCGATCACCTTAAATTGGATGTACTTTTGAGTGACATACATGGATGTTAACATTTGCCAGTGATATGTCTTTTTGCAGGAACAAATGACAAAACTTATCAGCTTTATTTTTTTATTTTTTTATTTTTTTGGGCTTTCAGAGAGTGCTGCAACCTCATAATCCCTGTGGATGACGACCTCAATTCTGTCATGCACTTAGGGCTGTTCATTTTTCCTTGACAGTGGCAGAATTTGAGGTGCGCTAAGATTAAGAACCTGCCCTTGGGTGATTAGGTTTAAGTTGCAAGTAAACGAATTTGACTTCTAGCTTCAAAGATTCACCATCGTCTAATCCATTTACAAAGATTCACAAATTCAAGGAACCAAACCATAGCCGAAAATTCTTCCACGCTATCTCAGTTTAAAGAAACAAAGCACTTGCTGAACAGAACTCAATGGCATGTACATTAAAAAAGATTTCCACACTACTTGTTGCAGAATGTAGTTAAATCATAAACATAAAACAGCATTTAACTCATTCAAATGAGATGGTTTTGCACTTTCAAATGACCAGTTGCTTCTTTTATTATTAGTATAGCAAAATCAGAACGGTATTCCCCAATTCTGTAACAGTTTTTCTTGTTAATCCTTGTAGGTTAACCTCCAAACTGGAACACCAAAAGCAAATTTGAATTTTTAGAGAAAGTTCCGGATGTCCAAAGACTTAACATCAGGCATAGCCTCATCCTTGAATTCCTCCCTGAAGATAGAAAGTTATTAAAAGGAAAACCAAACAAAAAAAAAATTGCATCAATTCCTAACACAAGGAAGATTGAAACACCATGCACAAATATATAAGGTTCATCCAATGTATCGCAGCAAATATCCAACATAATGATTTGGTTGTCTAATCTGTTTAGATGTATGATATCGACAAAAATAACATTTTTCTTTTATTTATACAAACTGCCAGGTTTCTCAGATAACAAACAGTAAAAATAGAAACGTCCCCTCACTGCCTGTAAAGATATTTCTTCCAAATTAACCTCGACAGAAAGGAGGCCAATTTTTATGACCCATGATATGTATGTGCACGCTTGGACATGCCAAAACAAATAAGCTCCTAGGAATTAACCCAATTTCATGCAACCACCAAATTGAGAAAGTCCAAGGGCCACCCCATAAGTAATCATAGTGTGAAAAAGAAAAAAGATCCATTACAGCAAACATAGGAATCTATAGCATACCGCTTCTTTTGTGTTTCCATAGCTTCAAAAGCATCCTTCTTAAGCTCCTCCAATTGTGCCTTGGCAATTTTGAGCTCCAATTCTTCCTCATACTTGGGCAGATCTTCCTTCTGAATTCCAAGCCTAGTAGGACAAACAATTAGACAAAAAATAACTATCCTCTTCATTTTAGGGACAGAAGCAAGCATAATGTAAAACCCTTCCACAGCACATAACAAAATATTAAGAATCATCCTATTTAACCAAATAATATATTGTAACTCATTAACCAAATATTAAAATTCTTCAACAGCTCATTACCAAACATTAAAAGGGTTGTTCTATTTTCTTGAAGAAGATTAAAGCAGCCATTCCGTGAAAATGGACAATAATGTGGAGACATGCTTTGCAAAAATGGCTCAAAATTCATTATTTTCCACAATGAGCCCATTGTCAGAATTTCATAATGAATCTTGCTAATTCTGAGCCCAAGAATACAACTTGTATGTGAATTTAACATTCCTATTTTCAGAAAAGTACAGTCGATGGTAAAAAGAATATCATAGTTATTGAAATGAACACTTACTTCTTATTAATCTTGTCAAATTCTGCCGTAAGAAGAGCCATTGATTTCTTGTCATTCCTTGTAAGAGGTTTCCCAATTTCTTTTTCAACTTTATCCAAAGCATCCATCATCATAACCTCAGCACCAAGTTCATCAATAAGTCCTCTCCTACAGAATAAAAGAATCAATCATCCAACAAGTGGACCCATTAGTGTCATTGAAAATAATACTTGAATTCATGAAAAAGAAAATATGAAAAGAGTCAGCAGCAGCACTTACTATTAACATGCAAGCTCCATTTAACTCTAAAAGGAAAATCTCATGCAAAACAAAACTGCAAGTATTTTCTTTACGTGAAAGCTATAATTTTATTCTTCTTGTAAAGAAGGAAGAAAAAATTGATGAAGGAAGAAAAAATTGATGAGAACAGGAATCACATAAACATACTACATCATAGCAGAAAAAGAAGCCCAATAAAATTAAACTATGACCATGGTATTCATTACAAAATTAGGGATTTATTTATGAACCATGCACAACTAACAGAAAAGCAGGGCAAAACATACTTGATCCTTATATCCTTCAGTGTCAATAAATATGTTCGAGCATCTGGAATGTCCTGAGTTCGTGTTTGGATGGTGTATTGGATCCGTTGAGATTCTGAGAACAAGTTAGCCCTGATGAAAGGACAGATGTTAAAGGCAAACACATTATGAAGCAGTGAAAAGTAAGTCACAGAATGGATTCTTATCAACAATCAATTTAGTTAAGTGTGCAAATTGACCAAACTGAGAATCAGCTAATTTATTAAATAAAAGCTCAAACCCGGTTCCTTTACTAGTTTAAGAACACCCAAATTTGAGCTGAATTAAAATTGGCTCACTAAGGATTATCAAACCAATTTTGTTATAGCAATTAATTAAATATGGTTTCATTTTATTATCTAATCATTGACTAATTAAATTAAAAATTAACAAATCACTAGTGAAGGTACAGTTCAACATCAGTAAATAATAGATAGGGCAAGTGGGCAGTTACAATTTATAAAATCACCCAATTGAATATAGGGTGTTATCCACCAGATCTCAGCCAGCCATAGGAGAGCTGCATAATTACTGAGTTTCAGAAAGGTTAATTTGATGTTATTTCTATAAATTTCTATAGTCAAACTTAACGATGGCATTCAATTTAATCTCTTAAGAGTATATTTAAGGAATTTACTCTCATGTTTTCCCCATTACCAATATTTTTATGAGAGAAATACAGTTTTGGGTGGGTCAGTGGGTGGGGTGGGTTGGTTGGGGGAGGTGGTTTGGCAAATTTAGGGGCAGAGGCAAATTAGCACCCCAGTCCCTATTTCTACCAAATTCCTTTCCAAAGTTCTAGCAAGTAGAATTTAGTCTACAATAACTACAAATGGATGTGCAAATGTTCAAAGGCAAGGAGTGGTAGAACAAGTCAACAATGAAAGAGAGAAAAAGTTTACTTCTCTCTGACTGTCTTCATAACCTTTGCATACTGAGAGACAGCAGCTGGGTCATCTGCGTCAATAGTGATCTTCTCCTTCTTGAGTATTCCCAAAGCTGTCTCAAATTTCTTCTTAACCTCCAAAAAGATGTTTTTCAACATCTCTTTTTGATTAAAGCAAAAGGAATTTGTCAGTAAATCACACAAAAGATCCAAGCATTATGAGAATCAAACTGCACATTTTAGCACTAAGTGGTCAGCAATTATCTTCTAGTAAGAGATAACAGATTCACCAAAACATGACAAAGACATTCGACCCCATTTTATTTCCACATATGCATCAAAACATCAAAACCTCTAAGCTTATAGAAATCAAAGAACAGCCTTAGATATGCAAGAAGCGTGCAAACTTACAGTCCACAGAAACAAGAGCAATAATGGCAGTGATACGATAAGCATAATATAAGCTAAAGGAGAAACGTATGGAGATTAAAAAAAACTCCAGATTAATGCCAAAAGCAAAGCAAGCATCTCTATATGCACTTACGATCTCCCTTAAGGGCGGTTGGAGCAGCCTCTTTGGAGTAAAAACGAACTGGAATGGCATGCTCCTGTCGTCTGATAGCTTGACTACCGTAAAGCTGTTAAAATTACCCAGAATTTTTTTTTTAAACAAAAAAGCAACATCTCAGCCAAACATCAACTACAAACAAAACATCACATGTTGAAAAAATAAAATTAAAAACATAAAAGAGAAAAAATTTAAAAAAAAAAATGTAGGTTGGGATATCTATAAATAATTTATATAGCTCGTGGCAGTTATCGGGCTTAATATTTCTCACTATATCTAAGACATTTTTCTTAAAAAGGGGGAATTTTTATTTCAACATTTCCTCATGAAACATCAGACTAAATGCCTGAATGTAATAGGGATCTTTGACAAAAGTGAAAATAAAATTTTTAATTGAAAATTAAATCAAAAGTATTAATCTAAATATCAAGTTTCTATTCCACTAAACTAATTCTAATATTATGAAAAACAAATATTGTAAATAAAATCAACGAAGTTTCAACAGATCCACCAAAGAAATAAACAAAACTCGAACACATTGAAAAGAATAAATGACATTTTGAATCATAAGATCGAATTGAAAAAAAAAAAGTTAGAATTAAAAGAGAAGAGAAATTAAGGAAATCGCAAATGGAGATCGGAATAAAGAAGAAATACCTGGCGGTATTTGGAGAGGAGACGAGTAGTGAAGGCCATCGTCGGACAACCCAATCAAACGGTTTTGGATTACGGTTTTTGAGTATTAAATGGGACTCGCACTCGCTCTATCTTACGCCTCAGTGTGCGAGGTTCTGATGTTCTGGAGTCTATCAGTGATTCACCAGTTGGCTTGCCTCGGAATTTTCCACCTTAGATCAATTTACCAACGATTACCTTTTGCCATCTGTCCCTTCCACATTTCTCCCCACGGTTCTCTTTTCCCTGGTAAAACGACAAAAGCATAGCGCAAAAAGAGCTGACCCGACCCGTCCCTTCCAATTCACCCAACTACGAAAGTAGGGCGGCATTGGATAGTGCCATCTCATATCATTTAATTTATTTTTCTAAATGTCTTAAAAATGAAATTATCTTTTTAGTGTTTATATTTTATTTTTATATTAAAAAATATTGTAAATAAAAAAAATACAAAAATCAAAGATTTTTCTTTAATATACATTAAAAATCAAATAAGATCAAAGAATTAAAAACAAGAGGAGTACCGTATAATAAATATAAAAGTTCCCAAACAAGCTATAGAAATTTATTTGATTTAATAAAACATGATTATTAATAGCATTTTTCAAAAATCACGTGACGGAATAATAGAATAATAAAATCCTAATTTTAATGATTAAAATGAAAGACTGTAAATAATTTTTAAGTGATGATATAACTTTTTTAAAGTAATTTCTTAGGGATTTGAAAAGTCTGCTTATCAAAAATAGAGATGAGAATTGTACAAACAAATTTAAATAAATAAATAAAACTGTTGTTGTCATAGATTAAATGTAACCGAACTCATTGTGTATCAATTCACGTAGTTATAGATTATAGAATTTATACAATAATAAAAAAATAATTCCATTAAAAAATATATAATATTTTTTTAATTATTTGATAATTAAATGATATGTGTTTAAATTGATTGTAATGTATCTTCTTCTATAATCAATGCAAATTATTATAATATCCTCTTATCAATTTTTGTAATAATATAAAAAAAATTCCATTAAAAAATATATAATATTTTTTTTAATTATTTGATAATTAAATGATATGTGTTTAAATTGATTGTAATGTATTTTTTTTATATTCAATCAAAATTATTATACTACCCTCTTATCAAAATTATTGAAATATTTCTCTTATCATAATTTGTCAAATTTATAATAATATCTTTTTTATCATATTTATAAAACTCTCTTTGTATAATTATTGATTAAAATTACTATAATATATTTTTTTATCATAATTACAAAAATGCTCCTGCTATCATTTTAAAATTATTGAGTTTTTGCTTTAAAAAATTTTAAGTTGAATGGGTGATGATATTAGTAGGTTTTGATTTTATGGATAAATGAGTTTGAATTTGATAATTGATCAATATTAATAATAGGCAAATATTATATTATTAAGTTGGACTATCTATATATATCTTATTGTATTTGGATTTAATCTATATAATTTTTTTAAAAATAGTTTCCTCATTTAAAATAGAAGTCAACACTTATTCAATTATAATTGAGTGAAATAATTGGAATATCATTTTTTTAATTTTTTCAAAAATTTATATTTTTTAAAGTAAACAATAAAAAGCCAACAAAATACTAAAACATTTAATTTTTTTATTTATTATTAAATTAAATATTAAATATTTTATTTTATTTTATATAAAAAAAAAATCGACCCCATGTAACGAAGTAATTTTTCTAATGACAAAGATGATAAATAAAGCCGGCACTGTGATTTTGACTGTTCAATTAAATCTGTCCAAATGAAAAACAGATTTTTTTTTATGAGAAACCAAACGACATTCTAAGAAAATTTTATCAAAACATCTTTTAAATGTCCAAAATGTCAAAATAAAAAATTTATATGTGTTGAAACTTAAAAATTAAAATTTGAATATATTAAATATAGAAATGATAATATAATTAATATTTAATGCATTTTGATTCGTTCATTTGACAAGATCTTTTTTTTTTTAATGGATGTAGGATTGGATTTTTTTATTTAAGGTTGGGTTCAAGTTGAAATCAAATTTTAGATGATATCACCATGATCCGAATATATATAAAAAAATATATTTTATAATTTATTTAATTTTATATTTATATATATGTATTATATTAATATAATTATTATTTAATATTTTAATTTAAGATATTGATTTAATAAAAATATTATATTTATATATAATTAAGATATAATTTATATTAAAAAAATTTTATGAATATTGTAATAAATTAAAATTATTAAATTAATTTCAATCAAATCGATTGTAATTGTAATTTGTAAATATATGAATTGGGTCGAATATAAAAAAGTAATGTTTTAATATCGAATTTGATATAAATATTAAGGGATCAAGTAAAGTGAAAACTTATTCTGATCATATTTGTTGTTATCTCTAAATGCTATTTTTTAAATATAACTATATAAAATATTAAATTGTAGGTTCATATTGGTTGTTGATAGGTGCAGCAAGCAGCATTTTTCACTATATTCCACATTGATCATATAATTCGTAGAATTCACAGCTTCCTTCTCAATCCCAAACCTATTGCATTGCACCAGTATAATTTATAGGCATAAAAGAATTAAATCATGTTGGTTTCATCATTTTATCATTGCATATCATATTTAAAATTATCAAACTTATATGATAAAAGAAAAAATTTTCTCTTAATTGAAATTAAAATGTAAATTCATATAAGAAACAAATGAAACCTCCAATAATAATTTATCTCTAACAATTACTATTTAGTTTGGAGAATTTTTCTCTTAATTGAAATTAAAATGTAAGTTCATATAAGATACAAATGAAACCTCCAACAATAGTTTTTCTCGACTTATGAGCAAATATTATTTAGTTTGGAGAATCAAACTAAACCACTATCATTGTATCATAATATTAAAGAAGAATCATGAATTTTCATATTCATTGTGTATTAAAATCAATTTTGAGATACAAATTTTCAAATCATTTTAACTTATAAAAAACCTTCTATAAAATAAAATAATGATTTAATAAATCAATAATATCTCACAAGTTTTTATAGGTTAATGACATTTTATGTCGAAACTAACTTTGAGATATTAATAATGTGTCACTGATAATGATAAATTTTCATTAAGTAAAAAAAATATTATGATTTCAAAAAAAAATCATGAATTTCATATAAACTATATAATAAAATTAATATTAAAATATAAATATTTATATCACTTTTAACTTAGATAATTTTTTATAAAATAAAATTATAAAACTCAATAAATCAAAAGGGATAATACTCATAAATTATTGTGGACCGTGAAACATCGTCCACCTTGGCCTTAAACCTATTGTAAAGATTCATAAGATAAATTTTGCTCATTTGACTGAGCTCTGACTTTCCCCAAACTAAGCCACGTGGAAATTTAATTTTTTTAATTAAAAAAGACTTTGATCATCGATGGCCCTTCGTTAAAAAAATCATGTTTAAAAAAGAAATGTCAGGCGGGAAAGTAAAAATATTTTCATCCCTTTTCTTCCATCTTTCTCTGTTCTATCAGCTGCACACTATTTCTCTTTTACAAAGTTTGAAAAAAAAATGAATAAGGAAGTGTGGATGGAAAGAGGATAAGAAAGAAAGACGGGAGGCAAGATGGAAAGATGAGAGAGCAAGGGAACGGAGAGGTTCGTTTGAAGCTATGGAGCTGCCATATCTGTCATCGGTTTCACGAACCTGGTTTTGTTTTAAATTATGATCTTTTAAAATTTTTGATTGCAAAGTTTTCAAATTTTTTCTTTTAAACTTTCAAACTCTTTTTTAAATTTATAATTGAATTTGTTTTAGCTTTTTTTGATAATGGGAGCACTTGATCTAAACTAAAAAAAAAAAAAAAAGATTTGACAAAAAAAAATTATTGTAATTGTCATTAGATTTGGGTTGCTTGGGATTTTTTTGCATATTAAATTTTCATCTTTTTTTTATTTGATTTTTAACACATTCAGTTTCTTTCTTTTGTTTTTGTTTTATTATTATTATTATTATTTCAGGTACTGAGACTAGTTTAAGATAAATTCTTATTTTTGGAGAAAGATCTCAAATATTTAAGGATAACTAAGATCTTTGTATTTGAGATTTTTTATTTTGATCATTTTATTGTCTTTTTTATTATTATTATTTTATTGTATTTGTTGTTGGGTAATATTCTGGTCTATATTAGATTTGCATATCTCTGATATTTTGTGTAACAAAATTTGTCTAACTTGATGAGTTTCAGTTTGTTGATACTTTTTTTCTGTACTATTGCAAAAGTTGAGTTAGAAATTGCTAAGGATAATGGTTAGTTTTGCCACTACCAAACTTACACCCAAAATTCTTATTTCTTCTCAATTAGCCCAATTAACTCCAGATTTTGTGCAATTCTACTTAAAAATTAAAGAAGGCAATTACATATAAACATGTAGCTGTTACCTATTAAGTTGGTTAGTTAGCACTAAAATTGATTAAGGAAAACAAATAAATGGCTTATATGCCATCCATGCATTAAACATTTTTAAAATTTTGAAGCTTCTAAGGCTAAGATCAATGTTTTTGACTACTTGCTATTGTCTTTTCTACAACAAGTTAGTTCCATGTTAGTTATGTGTTTTACTAGCACCTCATTTCAATATATTTATACAGCTTAAATTTTTTTTTCTTTCAAAATAACTTTAAATTGATTTGATTATGCTTGTTACTTGCTTCCTTTGTTCTGGTATTGTTATGTGGTCTTTAACCACTGCTAGACATATATTCGTTATTTTTCCATATAAATCTGATTTAAATTGTGAAAAAAACAAATAGGTTCTTAGAAAAAGTTTCGTGTACAACATCTGTTGAAAAACATCTTCATGGTTTTTTCCCCAATTTCTCATTTACATATTTTTGCTTTGTATGTTTTCCCTGACGGTGAAACTGTTTATTTTAACAAGTTGTGCAACTTATGTGTAGTAGCCCCCACATACATTGTTATATTCAGATTTTGCTTAATCATTACTTGTTTAACTTGAATGATAATTCAAACAAACTAAGATCAATGTTTCTCATTACTTGTTGATTGTCTTTTCTATACAAATTAGTTCCATAATAATTATGTGTTTTAGTTGCACCTTATTTCAAGAAATTTATATAGTTTAAAACGTTTCTTCAAAAATAACTTTAAATTAACATTTTAAAATGTTTACTTTCAAGAAGCAAGAATAGTATAAAATGTTTATGAAGTTAAAAATGTTTATTTTTTTAACGTTAGTATTGTTGTGTGGTTTTGTTAATCATGTCAAATTTGCCTGGCTATATTTGGACTCTGTGGAAGTAGGTTTGGGTTGTGGGAGTGACACAGCTCACCTTTCACTGTTAGGCTATGATCACAAAGTCTGTTACCGAGGGCGTGGTGCATTTGAGTCCATAGAGGTTGGGTTGGCAATGTCACTTGAAGATATTGCATTCAAGGAGTGTAACCTGCTTTAGCTCTCATTTTAATCTTTCTTTTACCCTTCCTTTCTCACCTGCACTTCTTGATACTATTTCTGCATTAGACCATTTATTAAGCACCCCTCATGTTGATAAATACCTTGATATTATCCAAATACAGATAATTTAGTTTATAATTCATGAATTTCAACATATTAGCTTTAAGTTTATTATGGGCGTTCGTTTTGATATGAATGAAGAGATTTTTGGTCATAAGTTGTATTTTTGTTGTCAGATTCAATATAAAAACATTGATTAATAATTGTTTCCTGAGATGATTCGATATGATTTTTTTCCTTGCAAATCTTACAACTTCTTTGATCTCCATTTCCTTTGAAAATGATTAAATTTAAAAATTCTTTTGTCCTTACCAAATATGATCTAGTTTCTGACTTAATCACTTAGGCGAGCGAGATGATTTTCTTAATGATTTTACTTATTATTTTTGCCTATATATTATAGTTCTGTGTATTTTTTAGAACACCTTGATGGTATTTTATCTACATGATTACGCATTCCACTTAACTGTCTCCAATCAAATTTTTGCAACCTTGGATGAGAAAATGGCGTAGTCCCGAGTAAAAGCGCTGACATGCATTTTGAAGAAGAAGGTTATATCCTTTGTGTTGCTGTCGATAGAATAAAGCTCCCATCTTTTTCTGATATGAAGTAAGAGTTAGGTAAAGATGTTTTTAATTACTGAATTGTTAGTTTATATAGTTATATTCTTGCACTTGGTTCTGCATGATACAGAAATTTTAGCTTACTCAACAAGGTTTTATTTTCACAGGGCCATTCTGGTTTTGGACTTTACTTTGATTGACAATTTTGAACCTTGAAAATGTCTCAGTAGACTTAGCATAGTAAAATGTCTTTGCTAGATAGTTACGAAAAGGTTTTGTTCTCTGTAAACTTTGTGAAGGATTGATTTGAAGCTCTAAGATTCTATTTGAAATATTTAATGCAAAATCATGTATTCATTCTCTTACAAGTATACAATAGAGTATTGATGTGGATTTGTTTTTTAAAGGATCAAGACTGAGTGGAAATATATCAGGAACTAACCCATTATAATGCACGTCATTCAGAATTATGAAAAGAATAAGGCATATACAGGTATTACCCCAAACAGAACTTGTTTTATTTAAAGTTCAATCAACTTATCATTCTTGACACTTTCTACTTGGTTTATTTTGGAAGTAGAAAGTGGTTTGACACTTTGATTTCGAGTATGTTTGATATTGGGCTTGAATTTTAAGGGTTGATAATGAAATGAAAGAAGCATTGGGATGACAATGTTCATAATCTACTGGATGAAATAAATGTTAGGAAGCTGGCTAAAGAGCTTTAATTGGGTGTACCTCTAAAGTTAAACCTTCGAGCCTATCAGCTTATAGCTTGCTGATAAATCTAGCATTTATGTAAGATTAAAATCTTTGGATTAATCTGATTTTTTTAATAAAATAAATGGGCATTATGGACTCTGAATGAGATGGTCCCCATCTATTTTTTTAAGCCAACAAGGGTCAGAGTTTTATCAGCTTGGTTAATTTTTTTAGGGTGTACTGGAAGGAAGGGTGGCTAAATTATGGTCAATCCAATCTTTAACAACATCGATTTTTAATTTTGTCTGTGACTGGGTACGCATCCTCACTGTATATATATGTAGTGTCTCAATGTAAATGTCCTGTTTACTGGAGTTCAACGCTTCGTTTGGTTGGAGGCAAAGTCATCTATCAAGAAAGTCGAGAAAGAGTTATGAGGTTTGAGGTTATACTATATCCAAGTATTAGTTTTGAGGTTATAACTTGGAATTAAAGACTGCCATCTTGGATGTAAAGGGTGTCTTCCTTTTTGTTCTTTAAATAAGTGAAAAAGTTTTTGCGCCTGTTTTAGGGAAAAAGTGCAAGTTTCTTGCCATTTGAACAAACAAAAATTACAGAACAGAAGAATTTAAAGCACAAATCCACATGTTTTAACTTTGTTGAACCTTCTTTCTTTATCGAGTCTTTTGGGGTTCTATTTTTTTTTAGTATTATATCTTATTTATATATATTTAAATATAATTAATAGAGAAAAAAGGACATCGACAGTGAGTTATGGCCTTTGTCTCATCTCATTCAATATTTTGAGATCAATGTATCATATACTAATGTTCGCTTTGTCTGCCTAAGCTGATCATAGCTAAGCCTGACCTCCACACATTTCATTCAATTCATTTGCAAGATGACTATTCAACAAATCTACCCAACCCAAGACAAAATGTCAGAGAGAGATTTTTTCTTTTTCTATTGTACATATTGCAAGTTAATTGAGGTGATGCAGGGAGGGTGAAGCAATAAGATGAGTCAAACTTATTTTTTTCTACTTTTGTTTGTGCTTTATTGTTGTATGAAGTAAGAGGTGGCAGGTTTTGTGTACTAATTTTATGCTACCTCCTTTAAAGATTGTTTCCTATGTCACAATTTGGTCTCACTTATGCCTCATTTTTTCCTTTTAACTTCTCACCAGTATTTCTTTTTATATACTACTAATACCACCACTTTAGCCAGATCTAAATTTAATGATTTTCAAATATATAGAATAAAAAAGAAAAACAAGGAGAGTGAAGAGTAAATGTCATTTTGACTTGAGAATGATGATTTGCCCGTGGTTACTAAGTTACATGAAAATATGCTATGGAGATTTGTTAGTTTAATCATTGAGTCATTTATGAGAAATAGGTGTTAAAAGCAATGTCCATTTGTCTAAAAAGCCAATTTGTTTATCTATTTTGTTCTTTTGTCAATTTTATGTTCGTAAAGTGATTTTTAAATACCATGGACTATCGAAATGGTTGGAGATTTAGATATTTTATAATGGGTTAGTGCCTAAGACACTTTTAGATGTTGCATTAAGAGATGCTTTGATGAGTAAGACTTTTGACATAGCTTATGAGCTTATTGAGGATGGCGACTAATAATTGTCAATGGTCGAATGAGAGATAGCATTCTAAGAAAGCTTTAGAGGTGTATGACGTTAGTAAGCTTATATTGCTTAGTGCTAAGGTAGATTCACTAGCCAAAACTGTAAAATCTTTATATTATAAGGTTATACCCTTAAAGCCTAGTCCTAGTCATTCTAGGTTTTTTCATACGCATAGTTCTTTAGCTATGTATGATGGATGTGGTATCGTACACTCGAGAGAGTCATGTCTAAGCACCCACCCAGAGAGTATCCAGTATTTAGGACAAACCCCTAAGTAACCCAACAACCCCCATGTTCCCACATATGGCCAAAGTTAGAGGAATAACCTAGTTTAGTTTATCCAATTTATGCAGGTACCACAACAGCCTTAATACATTAGACCATCTTACCCATCAAGTTTTTAGTAGTTACCTTTTCAACAATAGCATTACCTATATCACATACCTATATCTTCATCTATGCCAACCTTTGAGAAGAACCCTCAATTGAAGATCTTGTAGGTTCTTTTATTTGGGCTCAGACCTCATTCATGCAGAACTAGAACACCATGTTTCAAAATCAATATGCATCCATAAAGAACTTAAAGCCCGAACTGGTCAGTTAGCAACCTTATTTAGTACCCAACCATAAGGTACCTTACCCAAAACACAGAGGTTAACCCTAGAAAAGAGAGAAAAAAGTACTACAAGGCAAGCATGCTTAGGAGTGAGAAGTAGTTAGCTAGTAGCCAAGGCCTGATAAGTTCTCAGGATGTGGCAAATGAGGAGTCAGACGATGATGAGCTTGATAGACACCTAATTCATGATAGGGGAATGGGCAAGAAGAAGGATGGAGGTATAGTACCTATTTCTACCCAATTACCATAAACACCATTCTTTAGTACTATACCCAGTTCATCAGGCCTGCTTCGTATAGAGTTGAGCCACCTAGATTTTATATTCTTTTTCCTTGAAGATTTGAAAAGTAGAAAAAAGAAAAGCAATTCTCTATGTTTATTGAGGTATTTAAGAAACTGCATATTAATATCCCATTTGCATATGCACTTAAGCATATGCCTATCTATGCAAAATTCATGAAAAACATTATTTTTCAAAAGAGGAGATTAGAAGATTATGAGATAATTGCATTTATCAGTGAGTACACAATTGTGATTTAAGAGGACTATTTATAAAGCTTAAAGATCTTGGTAGCTTTACCATTCCATGTACTATAAGTAGTATGTATTTTGAGAGAGCTTTGTGTGACTTAGGTGGTAGCATTAACTTGATCTCTTGAACCATTTTTCAGATATTAAGCATAGGAAAATGTTAAACCCATCTCAGTTAATTTGTAGTTAGTCAACAAGTCATTGAAATACTCTAGAAGAATTGTGGAAGATGTCTTGATTAGGATAGAGAAATTCATTTTTTCTATTGACTTTATGGTTTTAAAAAGAAATGTGGATCATGAGATCTTGATTATTTTAGAAAGACTCTTTTTAGCCATTGCTAGGGTTTTTATTAATGTGCAAAAAGAAGAATTGACCATACAAGTTCACGATCAGAAGGTTATTTTTCAAGCTTTACCATTCCTTGATGATTTTGATGAGTGCTTGAGAGTAGAGATATTTAGTGATGTAATTCATGATATTTTACACCTAGAGCACCATGTTTTGTATTTTAAGGACTCCTATATAGTTAAGGAAGTAGATGACATGGATTAGAGTGAGAATGATGGTGAGACATCAATAGCTTTTACTTTTCGATTTGCACCACCTTCTAATGGTGAGCCTTTAGTTAATCTTAACACTTTCCCTAGAGTGATTAGACCTTTATATTTAAATTCATCGAATTATGAGACATTTCATTTTGATGATACTTATTAGAGTCATGTGAAGCTTGAGGTTGATGGTCCAGTTGTTATCAATGGGATATTCTTTTTAGTTGATTTATCAATCTTTAAGCACTTTCAATTTAATCATATCTATCATAATTCTTTCAAGAGAGAAGATATGGATATGTTATAGAAAAAGATATGGTATGGTTTATGTTAATGATAGACTGGTTGATTAGATGCCAAAACCAAACTTATTTTGGTCCTTCTAGGTGTAAGGTTAAGGGTTTTCTTGAGAAGTTTACTATTACTCCTGTCTTCTCACATGATCCACCAATAGACCATATTTGTGATAAGATGGTAAAGAGAAAGGTCTTGAAATGGTTGGATTTAGGAATTAAGTATGAAGTGATTGCTATGAACCTATAGAGTTGAGCTTGCTCTGATAGTCTAGCTTTCGATTTTAAATAAAGAGCTTTTTGAAAGGCAATCCAAGCTTTACATTTCATGTTTTATTTATTTGCTTATTTTAAGATTTCATGTTTTGCTTATCTTTTTTATGTAGTTTTTTGTTTATAGTTATTTTTTTATTTTGTAGGATGAATAAGAGCTTAAAAAGGAAGCATTAGTTTAGCCAAAGCTTGGATGGATGATTTGGTCACTATGCCTCCATGATGATAGGAGAGTTTTATTGTTTTTTTCTTTTGTGTTTTATTACTTCATGTTTACATATTAAAGATAATGTGTTGTTTAAATTTTGGGGTATGAAAAATTTTTTTCAAATTTGAAATTTTTTTTGAATTTTTCTTGACTTTTACCTTGAAATTAAACTTGACTAGTGGTAGTTTAAATTATTATTATGCTTTCTTTGATTAGTTTTTCATGAAGCCAATGACAAGTAACGATTGATAATGACTATAACTTTAGGCAAAATTTGAATGTGTATGAAATATGAGATGATACTTAGGTTTAATGAATTCTTGAATATGATATTCATTTATGAGTGATAACTTGAACAATGAATTGTATTTTTTATCTAATAATGATTATGTGAGCATGAGATTATTTTTGCATTGATCTTTGGAGTTGTGTTCCATAATTTTAGAATTTGTTTTGATCATTTCTCGAGGTGAAATCCTAGATGACACATGATTAGAGAAATTATATAGGTCATTTTTGGATCATTTGAGCTATTCAAACCATCCTTGATACAGTAATTCCAAATCATTCCATTTAAGTCTTATGATACCTTTTCTTTATTTTGAAACTACATTACAAGCCTATATTCTTATTTTGTATTTTTTTTTTATCTTTTTAGTCTTATGTCCTATATGCATTAGGACATTCATATACCATTTTTGAGTTATGTATTATTAAAGAAGAAGGGTAGAGCTTGAAAAAATAATGGGAAATTGAAAAAAAAAAGTCAAGCTAACTTGTAAGAAAAAGGTTGTGAAAAGAAAAAAAAACAAAAACAATGAAGTGGTGAACAAGTAAAGAAAAGAAAAAAAAATTTGGCAAAAACAAAGTTTGGGGGGATTTTTTAAGTCAAGCTTATGTTTCTTACCTTAAAAGCTCAACCGTAGATGATCTTTAACATGTAATGCATTGTTAAGGTACTTAAGCCTAAAATGACTTTTATCATACTTTAACCTTAGCTTTACATTACAAGTTTATTAAAGTCCTAAATGATCTTTGGTCATATGTTTATCTATATTAGTAGAGAGAAATGTGATAAGCAAACTTACAGAACAAAAGCATATTTTATTGATCTTTTTTATTAAAGTTTCATATTTTGTATAACATTAATAGATTCATGCAAAAATGTGTGAGAGGTGTTGCTTGCTTATGGAATCATAGTTTGGAATAATCTTAACCTAGGTAGATTCTTGCATATTAGTATTAGTCATGATTTTACTTTAGTTATATTCATTGATCAATCCATGAAGCTTTTATGTTGAATGAAACATTGAAGGTATATTATGATTTTTACTTAATCTTGTTTTGTTTGAGGACAAGAAAAAACTTAAGTCTAGGGGTTTAATTGCACTAAAATTTTAGTTTTTTCATACTCATTTTTAGTGTAATTTTCTATATATTTTGGTTTGTTTTTTAGGATTTTTGGCAAAATTATTTCTAAATGCACATTTATCTCATATTAGGTACAAATAGAGAAAATGATAAATTTTGCACAATCTCAACACATTTTGAAAGATTTATGGTGAACAAATGGATGCATTTAATGCCAAAATGAGGGAACAAGGATGCAAGCTTACATATTGGAAGTTGGCCATATAACCAATGCACTTTGGTGCCATCTTTTAAAGACTTAAAGGAAGTTTTGTAGAGCACATGAGTTGGCATTTAAAAGAGCTCCTATTGGCTATAGAAAAGACTTTGTGGTGTGGCAAAAATGCATGAAAGGAAGCTTGCAAACTAGTGAAGAGTTTTAAAGCCAAACAACCATGCACCAAGTGCAAAAACAAAGAGAAAATAAGTCTTTATAAGCTCATCTCATTGTAGATATTTTGAAGAGATTTTTTTGGGCTTCATTCATCATTCATTTGCCTATAAATAGGAGTAGAGCTATCTATTTTAAAGAGACTTTAGCTTAGGATTTTATTTTTCTTGTTTTTTAATTTTTGTATTTTTTTTATTGGATTTTACTTTTTTAACAACCAAATAGCTTTTGATCTTCATTTTTTTTTATTGATTTTGATTGCATTTCTACATATCCTTTAGTATTTTTCAGTGTTATTTACAATTTTGGCATTGAAACTTGCAAATTTTATTGATTTTTAGCTCAAATTTTCAAGTTTTTTTGTTGATCTCAAATCTGTTTTTGCATTTGACCTAGTTGCAATGTTTTTGCTCAATTTTTTTCACAGTTTTTTAACTCATTAGGATTCAACATAATAAAAAATTAGCATAAAATTCGTTCCCAACCAATATAGTTAATTCTCGCAAGTTAAGGTTGAAATCTTAGAGGCAATGAAGATTAGGTGTGCAATTTAAGTTGAAGCTTGGTTCTTTTCTCTTTTAGGTGATTTGTTTGCTCCCTTAAACCTTTGATTTCTTAAATTTACTTGTTTTCTTGCTTATTTTCATTTTGTTGTAATTTATTTCATGTTTTTAATGGTTGTGTGGATTAATCTTGTTAATCATACTCCATTTTTTGCTTATTTACTCATTATTTGGATTCTTAGTTTGTTGAGCTATTTTTTCCTTATTTTGAGGCAAATTTTTTGTTAGATTTTGTAGTAAACTTGTTGATTTAGCTTATCTTAGCTTAATTCAAGTTCATTCTTTCTAAAAAATTCCAGATCTAATTTTTTCTTTATTGAATTAGTAGTTAATAAGCTGGAATTAGTTTCTATTCTGCACTTTTACTTATTGATACTTGTAATTCCTTCCAATTTTTGTTCTCTAATTTAGTTTCTCATAGTGTTCCTTCAATGTACTATCAATTTTTAGTTCATACGCATTTGATTTTAAATGAATTAAATCCAAATTTTCAATTTTCAATTTTAGTTTTCAAATTTTGCTATATTTTTTATTTTCATATTCTAACTTAGATTTTGCTTCTTTTTTTTTTTTTATTTCTTGCATTTCAAATCTGTTTTTTACTTTAAATCATGTTTAGTTCATTGCATTTCAATTTACTTATTATTTTTGCACTTTATTTTACTTAGTTTACAATTTGCAATTTTACACCATATTATACTTGTGCTACATACTTTGATTTTATTTCATGATTTGTTTTTATATATTTTGCTTTTCTTTTGTTATACATATTGATATAGTTTCTTTATGTAGTTGTTTCTTTGTTTTGTAAAATGAATAAGTACTTGAAATGGATACATTAGTTTTAGCCAAAACTAGATAGGAGATTCGATCACTATGCCTTCATGTGATAGGAGAGTTTTGTTGTTAATTTCTTTTGTGCTTTATTGCTTTATACTTATACATTGAAGACAATATGTTGTTTAAATTTGTGAGTATGGAAAAATTGCTCAAATTTTGAAAAATTTTTCAAAATTTCTTTGATTGTTGCTTTGAAATTGAGCTTAACATATGGTAGCTTGAATCTCTATTATGCTTTCTTTGATTACTTTTTCATGAAGCCAATGATAGATAGTGATTGATAATAAATATAGCTTTAAGAAAAGATTGAATATGTCTAAAATATGAGATGATGCTTAGGCTTAGTGAATTCTTGAATATGGTATTCATTTTTTTGATGATGCTTTTGAATATAGAATTGCATTTTTTATCTAGTATTGATTATGTGAGCATGAGATTGTTTTTGCATTGATTTTTAGAGTTGTGTTTCATGATTCTAAAATTTGTTTTGAGCATTTCTCAAGGTGAAATCTTAGAGGATACACAATTAGAGAAATGATATAAGCTATCTTTAGATCATTTGAGCCTTTCAAGCCATTTTTTATATAATTTTTTCATAGTCATCCTATTTGAGCTTTATGATGCCATTTCTTTGTTTGGAGACCATATTACAAGCCCAAGCTTTTGTTTTGATATTTTTTATCTTTTAGTCTCTTGTCCTATATGCATTAGGATATTCATACATTATTTGTGAGCTATGTATCATTAGAGAGGAATGGTCGAGCTTGAAAAAAAAAGAAAAAATAAAAAAAAGAAAAACGTTTAACTTGTAAAAAAAAGAAAAATTGAAAAGAAAAACAAAATAAAAAAAAAAAGCAAAAACAATAAAGTGGTAAAAAAATAAAGAAAAAAATGAAAGAAAAATAGGTAAAATCAAAGTTTGGGGGGTGAGTTTTTAGTCAAGTTTACCTTTCCTACGTTAAGAGCTTAACTATGGATAATCCTAGAAATATGATGCATTATTAGGGTACTTAAACCTAAATAACTTTTATCATATCTTGATCCTAGTCTTACATTAGAAGCTTAATAAAGTCCTAAATGATCTTTGGTCATGTGTTTATCTATATTAGTGAAGAGATATGTGATAAGCAAACTTGTGGAAGATAAACATACTTTGTTGATTTTTGTTATTAATGTTTCATATTTTGCATAACATTACTAGATTTCATGCAAAGATATGTGAGATGTATTGCTTGCTTGTGGAACCATAATTAGAAATAATCTTAGCCTAAGTAGATTCTTATATATTAGCACTTGTTCATGATTTGACTTTAGTTATATCCATTACTTAATCCATGAAGCTTTCATGTGGAATGAAGCATTAAGAGTATAACATGATTCTTGCTCAATCTTTTTTTACTTAAGGACAAGCAAAAGCTTAAGTTTGGGGGTTTGATTTAACTAAAATTTTAGTATTTTCATACTCATTTTTAGTATAATTTTTTTTATATTTTAGCTTTTTCCTTACAAATTATATTAAAAATACTTCTAAATGCACATTTTTCTCATTGTAGATAAAAATGAAGAAAATGAGGAATTTTGGACAATTTGGTTACATTTTGGAGGATTTTTTGTGCAAATTGTGAAAATGACCTAAAACTAGTGTCATTAAGTTAGATCTTTTAAATGAGTTTTTTTAAACCTTTCTTCGATGAATTTTTAAGCATTATTTCTAGTATTTTTCTAGTGATTTTATTGTTAAATTTGCTCATGGAATGCTTGAATTTTTTGTAGCAAAAAATGAAAACATACATGCTTGTAAAAGGCTTAATAAATAAAAGATGGTGCATTAGTGACGTGGAATGCAACTTATATTTGTATGAGAATTAGGCATCACATTTTGGCATTAAAATGAAGACTTCAAAAGGTGATGACATGGCATATTAGAGAGCTTTCATTGGTCATAACTTAAACTTTTTGGAAGTAACAAAAACACATAAGGGAGGCTTGTTATCGAGGAAGAATAAAGAAGTCTACAAATAGCCATATACCAAATGCAGAAGCAAGGAGGAAAGAAGTCTCTAAAAGTTGACCTTATCATAGATATTTTAGAGAGATTTTTTAAGACTCTATTCACCACTCACCTACCTATAAATAAGAGTGGAACTAGCCATTTTAGGGAGACTTTAGCTTAGGATTTTATTTTTTTGGTTCTTTAATTTTTGCACTGTTGTTTATTGCATTTTACCTTAGCAACCAAACAATCCTTGATATTCATGTTTTCTATTGATTTTGATTGAACTTTTACATTTTCTCAAGTATTTTTTAGTGTTCTTTACGATTTTGGCAATGAAACTTACAAATTTTATTGATTTTCAGCTCAAATCTTCAATTTTTCTCATTGATCTCAAATTTGTTTTTGCATTTTCTCACTTGACTTAGTTGCAATATTTTAATCAAAACTCAATCATTTTGTACTTTTTTTCTCCAATTTTTTTCACAATTTTTTTAACTCATAAGACTATAACATAATAAAAATTTAATTCAAATTCATTCCCAATCAATATAGTTAATTCTCGCAAGTTAAGGTTGAAATCTTAGAGGTAATGAAGATCAAGTGTGCAATTCAAGTTGGAGCTTGGTTCTTCTCTTTTTGAGGTGATTTGTTTGCTCCTTTAAACCTTTGATCTCTTAGATTTACTTGTTATCTTACTTATTTTCATTTTGTTGTAATTTATTTCATGTTTTTTTATGGTTGTTTGGATTAATTTTGTTTATCATGCTCTATTTTCTACTTATTTGCTCACTATTTGGATTTTTAGTTTGTTGAGCTATTTTTTCCTTATTTTGTGATGAATTTTTTGTTAGATTTTGTAGTAAACTTGTTGATTTAGCTTACCTTAGCTTTATTCAAGTTCATTTTCTCTAGAAAATTTTAGATCTAAATTTTTTTCTATTCAATCAATAATTAATAAGCTAAAATCAATTTCTGTTTTACACTTTTACTTATTGATTCTTGTAATTCCTTCCAATTTAGTTTCTCATGTTGTTCCTTCAATTTACTATCAATTTTCAGTTCATATTCATTTGATTTTACATGAATTAAATCTAAATTTACAGTTTGAAGTTCTAGTTTTCAGATTTCACTATACTTTCGATTTTCATGTTTTAGCCTAGATTTTACAACTTTTTTTATTGCTTGCATTTCAAATCTATTTTTACTTTAATTATGTTCAGTTCATTACATTTTAATTTACTTACTATTTTTGCACTTTATTTTACATAGTTTACATTTTGTAATTTTACACCATACTATACTTGTGTTATATGCTACGGTTATTTTTTTTAGTTAGTTTAATGCTATATTTTTCTTTATTTGATTGAGCCAAATTTAGAAGGATATGGAGATAATAGGTATTTAACTTAGAAATTTCTTTAGCTAATTCTCATAGGATCGACATCTTAACTATTTGGTCACTATTATTACTTGTATGACCTATGCACTTATAGAGTTTTTCCAAAAAAAAAATTACTTCAGCCCTTTTTAATCATGAAGCTCGTAGCATATAAAAAAAAAAGTAAACAAAAAACCACATCCCTAAGATTGGGAATAGTAGTGCCAAAGCTAACAAAAAAATATAATAAACTAAAAACCCAAGAAACAAAAGGAAAAGAGGTGTCTATCTAGGATTTTTTTTTGAAAGTTTGGCTTCTTTTTTTAGGTGAAGAAGAAGATTGAATGAAGGAGAACAATATAGTGAGAGCCCAAGGTGTTTCAGTGGTGGAGAACGATGGAGAAAAAGGGGAAGCCATGGGTTTTGACTTCAAATATAGGGGAAATAGAGTTGATTTGTTAAAAATTGAGGTTGAGTTTGAGGATTAAGAAATGAAGCTTTCGGTGTTTTTGGAAGCTAACTAGTGTCGGTGAGCAATGATAGTCAACAAGGTGTAGCAACCGTGATGGCAGAGTTTTGATAAAAAAATGGGCTAGAGGGAGCTCTGTTTTTTTTTTTTTTTAAAGAAAAGGGAAAATTTTTTTTTAAGAAGGAGAACCAATGAAATAAAAAAAACTTGGTTCTTATATGGTTCTTATTCAAAAAAAAGTTGAGCAAGTTAGTAGAGGTGCTAAACGCACCGTTTAGGCAAAAAGGAAAATGAGCACCTTTTGAGCCAACCGATAACCTATTAGAGCCTAGACTCAACTCGACCGCTTAGTAAATTTGACCTAGAGATTAGTTTTGGACCTGGAGGTTTTGGCCCGTAGCCTAGTGTCTATTGGATGCTAGACTTTGATTCTAGGCTTTAGCTTCAAGATCTATTGAGTATAAATTTTTTTCTTTGACCATTTTATTACATGTCCATTTATTCCAATTTGTCTCGTACTTACTTTGGTTGAAATAAAAAATTGTATGTTTTAGGAATTAAAAATTGTGAATGCTAGGGTTAGTATTTATTTAATTTTTGAAATAGAATAATTATCATTATTATTTGAAAAATATAACATTGTATTTCTAAGTAAAAAATTATTTTGAAAACCTTACCTAGATATTGAAGGAAATTCAAATAATTATTTTACTAAGAAAAAATGAGTTTTTTAATTCCTTTCAATATCTAAGTATTTACTAAGAAAAAAAATAAGTTTTTAAATTCCTTTCCACCAAGATATTGGGGAGTTAAAAAATATATATCTCTAATATTAAAAATGCCATTTTCACCCTACGTAAAACTTTTTTAAAATATTTATAATTACATGTATTATTTAATTTATATTCACATATGCATTTTATGCATTAGTAATAAATGTAAAATAGCAAAATCCTAATTTCAATATATATATATAATTTTAAAAAATATGATTTTGGAAACCCTGTTTAGATATTGAAAATAATTCAAATAATGTTTTGATGGATTAATTTTTTCAAATTCCACCTAGATATTGAAAAATTAAAGGAGATTTCCTGAACAAAATAAATAAATAAATAAAATTTCTTTCATATTTGGTTTTCTTTCCAAGCGGAGATAATGATAAAAAAAATAATAAGATTACATATATACAATATAGGTTAAATTGGTTATTTGTTTATATTTGTATCATTTGTTTGTCTCTTGTTGCATTTTGTCCTAAAAAATGTTAACTCATAAATGATGATTTTGAAAATTAGCTTTTATAAATAATGATTAATATTCTTACGTAAAAATAATTGATGAAACCTTGCCTAGATATTATAGGGTTTCTCCATAATTATTTTTATGAAGGAATATTATGCCAAATTTTAAGGAATATCATGAATATTATAAATGGAGAAAACTTTTCAAAATTCTATTTAGATATTGAGATATTAATACATTTTTTTGAAACTAAGGATTCTTATTTTATTCCTAAATAAAATAAAATAAATTTAAATATGTATTAGATGAATTTAATTGGTTGCCAGCATTCTAATTTTTATCATGCATTTGCTTCATATGATATTTGTTTGCATTTCATTATTTTCAAATGAATAAGAATTCATGAATGGTAATTTTAGGAAATGTTTTTTTAATAAAAAACTAATATTATTAAGTAAAAATAATTCATGTGATCTTACCTAGATATTGGCGAGTTTCTCAATAATTTTTTTTATAAAGGAATATTGTGACTAGATTTCATGGATTATTATAAAAATATCAAGTAAAAAAATATTTTTTGAAATTCTGTCTAGATATTGAAAAATTAAAAAATATTTTAATATTAAAATTTTTTATCTTATTCCTAAATAAAAAGGTCTTTTTTTACAAAAAAACAAAGAAGAGATTTTCATGAAAAAAATGAAGTTTAAAGGAATTATTTTTAAATCTGAGAATTTATATTATTTTTATCAATATTAAAGATAATATGTGATCAATTAGTATTATTTTAAGATGAAAGTTGTAGGATACTAATTTTTTTCACACGTAATTATTTTCTTGATTCCAACTTTATTTTTGATATATTAAAAACTTGTCTTTTCAATAGATTTAATTAACTTTAAAATTTTATTAAAAGAATAAACTTTTTAAATGATTAATTATATCTAAAAAAAAATATTAATAAGAACTTTTCCTATTTTAAAACATTTTAAAATTTTTATTTAACGATCACAAAAATCATTATGATACAAATGTTTAAAAAAATGCTTTGAGAGAAGTAATTATTTCTAAAATTGATGATGATAGGTAATGTATATGTAGTTTTCGGAATATTTTTGTTTTTTTGGTACACATTGACTAATCCTTTTTTTTTTTTTTGTAAATATATTTTCATTAAAAATTTCTAAAGAAATTAACTCAAACATATTTAGTCAGATTGCTACGTATCAGTGTCACAAATCAATTATATTTACAATAGATGAATTTTGTATAAATGAATGATTGCAACTTTAAATAGACAATGTAACGCATGAAATTAAATGGATGTTGGACTTCTCTTTCATAAACTTTTTATTTCATTCTATATTAACCATTTATTGCCACTTTATCGTTTAGTTATTGTTGTTGTATCTTATGAATATGGCGATTTAGCTCTTCGACTCTTTCAATGTCTTAAGACTTTAACTTTATCTTGTACTATTTCTTTTATTTTATTACAAAACTTTGTACAAACATTATTATCTTTTCTGTTTTTTTTTTTTTTATTAGCAGTTATATATTTAAGCCTTTAATGTTAAAAAAAAAAAAAAAGAAAAGAAAATGCACCTCCCAATGCTAGTATATACAAAGAATCATAGTCCCGAAGCTAACTTACAAAAGCTTTCAATTTCAACAGCGTCACGGCAAACGTCACATCTTCAATCTCAATCAATAAAATCCTTCAATACTGTCCACAATTTCAGCATACACAAACTTCATAGCTCAAAGCTTTAACATGGCTCAGCCCCAAATCCTCTTGGTAACATTTCCTTCTCAAGGCCTCATCAACCCTTCTCTTCAATTCGCCAAGAAACTAATAGGCAATGGCTTCCACGTCACTTTCATGACTGCCGTCTCTGCCTTCAACCGCATGAACAAAACCAATTCCCCTCCTAAGGGCTTGTCGTATGCCACTTTCTCCGATGGTTACGACCAAGGGTTTAACTTTGGTACCGACGATGTCAGCCATTATATGGTTGAGATCAAGCGTTGCGGTTCTCAGACCTTGAGAGAGTTCATTGCTCGAAGTATCAATCAAGGTACACGGTTCGCTTGTATTGTTTATTGCACTCTTGTTCCTTGGGCGGCTGCGGTGGCTCGTGGGTTTCACATTCCGACCACCTTCCTTTGGAATCAACCTGCTACTGTTTTGAGCATCTATTATCACTACTTCAAAGGCTATGAAGATGTCATTGAAAATGGTATCAACGAGGGATCGTCTGTGATGGAACTTCCGGGTTTGCCATTGCTTACTCGCCATGATTTGCCTTCCTTTCTCATTCCCTCGAATCCTTATGCTTTCACGCTCCTGGAGTTTAAAGAGCATATGGAGATTCTTGACCAAGAAGTGAACCCAAGAGTTTTGGTCAACACTGTTGATGCATTAGAAGCTGATGTTATAGCAGCTATGAACAAGTATCATGTAGTGGGGATTGGACCGTTAATGCCATCTGCTTTTGTGGATGAAAAAAACCCTTATGAAACCTCCTTTGGTGGAGACCTTTTCCAGGTTAAAAAGGAGTATAAAGAAATGGAATGGCTTAACTCTAAGCCTGAAAGCTCAGTCATTTATGTATCGTTTGGAAGCCTTTCTGTCTTGGCGAAACCACAAATGGAAGAAATAGCAAAAGGGTTGCTTGAAAGTGGGCGTCCATTTTTGTGGGTGATAAGGGAGACTAGAGGAGAACAGAAAGAAGAGGATCATGAGGGATTGAGTTGTGAGAAAGAATTGGAAAAGCAAGGGATGACAGTGCCATGGTGTTCACAAGTAGAAGTTCTTTCCCATCCATCTGTTGGATGTTTCCTGACGCATTGCGGATGGAACTCAACGTTTGAAAGCTTGGTTTCAGGGGTTCCAATGGTGACATTTCCTCAATGGACAGATCAACCAACCAATGCAAAGCTTGTCCAGGATGTGTGGAAGACAGGGGTGAGGATGAGAAAGAATGAAGAAGGAATAGTTGAAGGTTGCGAGATAAAGAGATGCTTGGAATTGGTGATAGGGGGTGGGGAGAGAGGAGAAGAAATGAGAAGGAATGCCAAGAAATGGAAACACTTGGCGAGAGAAGCTGCAAAGGAAAATGGATCATCTGATAAGAACCTGAAAGCTTTCATGGAAGAGCTTAACGGTTGCTAAACTTGGTATTGGTAGTGCTCTATGGTTAACAGCTCTTTTCCTTTGTCTTTATCTCTCTGGGGTTAGCATTTGCTTTTTTCCACCTATATTTTCGTTCCGGCAAGATGTACGTCACATTTGTCAATCGGAATTTATATCTATCATTCTTATTTTATGGCATCGGCATGGCAAAATCACAAAGAAGCTTACCCTAATATATCCCACATTTAGGACAGGACTCGCACAAATATGAAGTTCGAGTAAGGATGAGTAATCGATCATATCAATTTGAAAAAATTAATAATTAATTTAATCATTTTTCATTTTTCAAATAATTAAACCGATCAAAAATTTTTAAATAACCAACTATAACCGAATCAACTAAGTTAATTTGATTCGATTAATTCAATCAAATATTTTTAAAGAACACAGAGAAGAGACAAAGTAAATAAAAATTTAAACAATCCAGCATCATCATTCCAAAACCCCAAAAGGCATCTTTCTAGTTGGTTTCATAATTATTAAGTTATTATATTTAGTCTTTCAATTAATCATATCCCTATGTTTCCAAAATCACAATCACCAAATTTAACTATAAAAAACCTTGGAAATTAGCTTTTTCTGTTAATTATAGACAAATAAAACAGAATCAAGTAAATCCAGGACCATTAGCAATGAAGAACAAGAAAAAAGGATGGATTAAAAGAGTAGTAAAAGAGAGTTCACGGTGGTTGTAGGATGGGTCAAGGTGGCTGGGTCAGTACTCACGGTGGTGTCTTTCAGTGGTGCTACCCATGAGCCAACTGGGATTAGCAGGAAAATCTTGTCCTCGGTCTTTTTGATCTTGTGCAAATCCATCGATGATTGAATCTTGATTTGGGGTCCTTTTTTTTTGGGGGGGGGGGGGGGGGGGCGGGGCATCTTGAGGGGATTGGTAGCAGATTAACCGTAGAAGAGAAGGAAAGGAACAAGACAAAGACAGGTGTAACTCAAAAGAATACAAGAAGAGGTAAAGCAAATTCCATTTAGGAAGCGTGGATCTTAAGGGATTAGGAGAAGACTTAGGTATTTTTAGATGGGAAGTGGTATGTTCTTTAATTACTAAAATATACAACATCAATCCAGAAAGCTGATGATGCAGGAGAAACAACAGGACAATATAGTGGCTTTTTCAGTTGTTTTCCAGATTTTTTGGAGATTGAATAGTTTAAATTCAAGGGCATTAAACTTTCTCTTCTAAGCAGACTACTGTTATCTTAGTCTTGTTAGGAGCAGGTTATCTCAGGGTCTAGTATTGCTTGTAACTTTGGGACAGAAGAATTGTAATCCTTATAAACAAACTCGTTTATTTTGGAGAGAATGGATATTAGGCTTATTTCATATTTGAATGTGAAGCTCCATTCTCTTACATTAGGATATTCCTCTCAAACAAACCCAAACTGAAGCATAATACACAATGAAGTCCAGTCGCTCTACTCACAAAGACTTAAGGTTGTGGTTAGGTAATGTATTTGAAAAAGGGATTGTAATCTAAGCGAATTGTAAAGACCAAATTTCCAATTACCTTGTTTTGGAACTCAAAGAATGAACTTGGTAAATTCACATGCAACGCTAGCCTGTATTTTGTCAACCCACAATCCACCCTCTCTTAAATTGTCTAAATCCCCCATTCAAACACACCTTGGCCTTAGTTTTACACCTTGAACTTGTTCTTATAATTAGTATTGTTTATTGCTATTTGTAAAATTTTCCATGCATATCACTCTACACATTGGTTAACAATTATTTTTATCATAATTCTGCCATGGTAACCCTTTCTAAGTTTTTTGAAGTTATTCATGGTACAATTCTTCCATGGTTAGAATTTCCAAAATTTTCGGACTTATGATCTTAATTCAATCAAATTTGGAGTTTTTTTCCTTGATGAATTTCTCAAACACACTATACTAGTCAATTAATCTGCCTCTCCTATTGTTCTTATATTGATAAATTTAGTGTTCTGAGATTTCTTTATAAATCTAATGATTTTTACCCTTTTTCCTAACACATTAGAACGAAGTAAAGAACATTGAATTTAACAAAACGAGTGATAAAAAAAAAAAAAAACCCCAAAACTCACTGATTGTGAATCCGTTATATTCAATGATAGAATCACCGGGTCTAGCATTTGCTCTGTTCTCAAAATCCATTGTTTAAGACATGCCCGAACAGCAACCTTGCTTAACCCCAATTCTTAAGCACAAATCCTCGTCACGCTCTGCTCTCATCTTATTCAAGTGCTTCAATGCATTATCCGTCAACGTAATAGCAGGCGCCAGCCCTTCCGCTGTTGGCGCCGCTGGAACGGCAGTTGCTCGAATGGAAAGCGGTTTTCTACGGCTGAGACTGGATCGTGAAAACCGAAAAGAAATGAAATTATGGGGTGAATAAAAATATTGCTTCGAGTTGTTTGAGAAGCGAAGAAGAGATGGGCAGTTCGTTGAAATCGAAGAAATAGCCATTGCTGTGAAGAGAACTCAATTGAGAAAACAAAAAAACAAACAATTTCTTGTCTTCGTTTTTGGTGGGTTTTTTTTAGTTGAAATTACTGCATTTGGTACGCAATTAGGGGGAGATTTTTTTTTTTGAAAAAAAAAATGGTCATAAGTTGATTTGTTAGGCCAATTTGAAAATGGATCAAACGGTGGAAATAGATTTGTTTGTATTACTGATACATGTTTTTTTTTTTTTTTTTTAATTTTGAGGTCTGAAATTTTTTGCCGGTTCTCATTTTGTTTGTTGATCTTATTAAGACGTAAATGAATTCTACATAAATAAATTTTATTGTGTTAATTAATAAAATTTAAAATATTATTTATAATAATATTTATTAAATTTAATAAACTAATAAAAATCTAGTGAATAAAATTCGGTTGAAATGTGTGTTCACACGCGAACATTGTTCCTATTTTGCAAACAAAATACAATGTTAACAACAGAAATTTTTATTTGCTCTTGCAGTCATTCTGTTGGTAGCTCAAAGACAATTGACTGCTTCCTTAAAAGCTGTAAAATATACTTACTCACCAACCCAACCATTAGTGCTAATACACATGAGATCACCCTAAAACCTATCCCGAATCCCCAGACCCCAAAGAATAATCACCAAAAAAACTTTTGAAAGAATCAAAGAAACAGGAAAAGGTGAATAGCAACTATATGCAATCATTTGCAAACTTCAGCAAGCACAGCCTCCTCTCGGTTCAACTTCTGAACAAGTTTCTGAGATACCCCGGAAATAACTGCATAAACGAACCAGTTAGCCTCTGGGTGAAAAAAAAAATAAAGAATTCATTCTAACAGCTTAAATGCAACAGATACAGCAGTGTCTAAAGCAAGATAACTTCTCAGAAATCACAAGCAAAGCAATGGAAGATTAAGACATAACGGGAAATGAACCATGATCTGATAGAAACCATTATTTTTTTACTAAGGGGCAAGAGTTTCTGTGTTTTGCCTGGTACATCCCTTCCCCCGTAGGCTGATCTATCTCGGGTCTAGCAAATTAATGATAAATTACTTTCTCACAGCCTCTCATAGAATTCAAACCCAAGCAATAAAGAAAGGAGCACAGTTTCATGATATAAAGTTATATGCCAGATAAGGATCAAGTGAATGACAATCTTCACAGCTAATATATTCTGTTAGCAGTCAACCATGATTGTGGTATTAGATATAAATGATATTCAGGGGTATGCTACTTACATGTCATGTTCTTGTTCACTGGCTAGTGCAGTTTTTGCAACGCATAAAAATGCTTCATCAACATTGTAATCCTCTTTCGCTGAAGTCTCAAAATAGGGTATGTTTCCTCTGGTGGCACACCAATCCGTAGCATTTTTCTCTGATACCTGTGCATCAGTATTCTTAAATCAATCGCTTATAATTTATATATTATCAACATATTGTGGAAAAGGGTATCATACCACTCGGCTATTTGCACCATCTACGTCAATCTTGTTTCCAATTAATATGAAAGGAAATGTCTCAGGATCAGATGGATCTGCCTGCTTTAGAATACCAAATTATGGGGAGTCAAAACCAAGATTTTTGCCAAAAGAAAAAGCTTAATCACACTGGTAAATGAAGGTTAAGAGATGAGCAAGATGCAACGAGACAAACAGCAAAAAGAATTATGGAAGTTTGAGGTTCCACAAGGCAAAGTCAGAACATTGAATGGACCTATATTTTTAGTCAATGTAAAGCATGTACTCTGTATGTAGCAAGCGTCTAATAAACTATGTTCTATTTAACTTTCTGTCAATAGGTGTAAACGACATGAAAAGGCTTGGTTTGTGTTTATTTATGTTCATTTATTAAGCTTAACAAAAAAACACAAATAATATTTTAAGGTTCGTAAATTAAATGAACAGATCACAAATATAGCGAAGTCTGTTAATGTTTGATTCTTTTACATCCCTATGTGTCAATGCCTTACAGCAGGATAGGAGAAGAGATTTTTCAGATTGAGACACGTAACCAACATGTTAACACGAAATGAAATGAACAGAATTAAGACGCTAATTAGAAAGGAATCTTTTTGGACCTGTTTTAGAAATTCTTCACGCCAATTGTTTAGTGTTTCAAATGATCTGAGTACATTTACATCATGCACCAGAACACAGCAATCTGCTCCTCTATAAAATGCAGAACCTAGACTCTGGAACCTTTCCTGCCCTGCTGTATCCCATATCTGTCAGAACAGTTTAAGTATCAAACAAGTAAGAAGAAACTTGGTAAGTAGTGATTCAGTGAAAAAAAAAATTAAGAATACCCTTGCTTTTCATCACTTACTTGCAAAGTGACCAATTTGTTATCAATCTGTAATTCTTTGGTAACAAAGTCAGCTCCAATTGTAGCTTTGTAATGTTGATTAAACTGGTTATAAACATATCTGGATCACAAGTTAAGAATCTGTACAGCCTATGTAATTGTAATGGTAGTCTATAAATGCAGCAAACAATCAATCTTTTATCTTCAACTGCCCAACTAAAAATGAAGATTTATTGTCAATCAATCTTAGATAAATTAGCCAATGGGGAAGCACGAGAAATCAAAGAAATAGCCTGCAAATGATAAAATAAGAGCTTAGATTTTTCGGTTGTCAACTTCCAAAGGAAATACCAATGCAGAAAACAGGAAAAGTTAAGTAACAACAATCTGAGAGAGAAAAGGAAATACCAAAACTATAGATTATTAGTAATAGAACACCAAAAAAATTTCAGACACCACTAATTGATCACTTATTAGTAATAAAGGATACTGATTCATCAAAGATGTCTTTCCCACCCTGAAATAAAAGGAAAAATGAAAGTTGAAGAGAATAATCATGAGAGATAAACATTCAGGGCATAACTTGAAGACAAACTAGCTTCCTGCACGAATGAAAATGGAAAATTGAATCGTACCCACTATCGCCTAGGACAATAACCTTAAGCAGAGTTCTTCTTTTCATAGCAACATCCATGATGATGACCCAAAAAACTTCAAATAGAGAAAAAAGAAAAAAGAACTATTCTTCTTTGTTTGCAGGAATCTGTAAGAGAGATGAGAAAAGTTTGGAAAAGGAAGGCCACCAATATAAGGGGAACCTGTTTTCAATAATGTTCTTGATTCTTCTTAATCTTCTCTGATTCTCTTTTTTGTTTTTTTGGTTGTTGGCTCCCTTTTTTTCCTTTTGCTGTGTTGTTGAATGGTACAAGTGTAAGAGCATGTGAACCCTGGCCAACCAAAGCAAATGCTAGGCGCCAGCGAAGCTAAAATTTTCAAAAACATATATATAGAATTATAATCAAACAACTACATTTTCAATGTTATAATAAATAAATGTTTAACTGTTTTTAGTTTTATTGCATGCTGACGTGTCTCGTTGACTTGTCCTAGGAGACTCTTGCAATCGTGCTTCCCTCTTCCTTTTTTTTTTTTTTTTTTGGTCCACAAATCTTGGTGAAGTCTGATTCTGTAGGTTAAAGATGAGATTTTTCCTTCTATCACCCAATTGTTTCCGATAAAAGAAAATTGTTGTAGCAATTTGATTATTTTAATTTATGCCACTTGCCCACTTGAATGGAAATTTCAAGTCATATTTACGTTTATAGCAAGTAACTAATGTACTCCAGAGATAAGAATTGATTTTTACCTGAAAGATTGTTTATATATAAGATTCGGTATTATAATTACGAGAAATTATGAGAAATAACAAAAATTCTTATCTTCCTACCCAGTTTTGTTCTATAAATATATATATTATAAGTCGTACTACCCAGTTTCATGTAATTATTTCTTGTATGTTGTAACTGTCCTAAACTTGAAACTTATCACAATATTTGTATGAATTGGTAAGTTAACACGTTGATCAAATAGTTGAGTACGTTCTGCCTTTAACCTTGCCATTTCATTCTTAAAATTCAAAGCTTTTTTAATAATTAAAATTTGATATAAAAGTTGTTATCTGCTTTTAAGAAGTTTAAGTTTGGAGGTTCGAAACTTTACCTTTTTTTTTTTTTATATTTATCATATTTAAAATAAAAATTATGCATATTAAAAAAAAAGTTGAATTCAATCATATTTATATCATTTTTAGATTTTTTTTAATAAGATTTTTTATTTCATTTTAAATTTAAAAATTTTGAATTCAAATCTCAATTATAATTAAAAAAAAAATTCCATTCTGCTTGTATTGGCGTCTCGAGATGGGTCAAAATGGTATTTAGCACAAACAAAACTGATTGAGAAATTCGAGAGTAATTAGCACATTATTGGAGTATTGGCATTTTCGATTCATACAGCATAACCCTATTTATCAAGAATTGACCTTTTGTAGTCTAGTTAATTTATTCTTCTTAACATGATTATAAACGAGAGGGATCAATTTACATAAAAATAAATAAATTTGTTTAATTTTTAATTTTAAAAAATTCAAAAAATGAGATTATTTATTTATTTATTTTTATTCTTTAAATTTATTAAAATTAATAAATAAAAAATATAAAAAATTTTAATTTTATATTGACGTAAATTGATTCCTTCTCACAAATAAAATATATTTTGATTATTGCATGATTCGTCTAAAGGTCTGAAAGCATATTATCTACAATAATTATGATATAATTAATCAAATATAATTTAAAATTATGTAAGGATCATCAAAATTTTATATAAAATTCATATTTATAAATATTATATTCTTACATAATTTTTATTATGATTAAAAAAAATTATAAATGAAATGCTCCTCTTCTAAAGCATTGAATCTATCAGTGAATCTCTAGCTTTTGATTTGACCAAAATTGTTGAAGCATCAATTTAAATTACTAAGAATTTGATAAGAAAATTGAGGAGAGACCCACTCTTTTCCCAAAATTTAAACATTGAATCTAACCTTTTATTTTCGATTTTGCTTTACAGAATTCTATTCTATCCTATACTTTTTTTTTTTTTTTTTTTGGGGCTTTATCTATATAAGCAAAATGCCACGAACTGTTTTTTAACTTAAAATTAATTTTTTTATTTAATCGACTCATGTAATTATTTTAAAAAATAATATTCAATAAATTTATGATTTAAATTCAAATATTCACAACTATTGCACTTATCTTCAAACTTCAAGCCACGATCTCTTTGTAAAAATAATAGTAATAATAATAATTTTCTTGCCTTTTCCTGTGACTTCAACTACAAATTTGGTGAACTTCATTTTCAAGTGCCATGCTGACAACTTTAAAACAAAGGGAACCTAAAAACAACTGAATCTCCATGATCCATGATGGCTACGTAAAATTGAAGGATTTGCAACATTTGCTTATCTTTAGCATGACAATTTTAATTAAAGGATTTCTTGTTTTTTGTTGGGGTGACCTTTGCTTTAGTGATGGCAAATCATTTTCACAGTATCCAAACCCAACAAATAAAATGACATCTCACTAGATTTGCATTATCATTATAACTTTTTTTTTAACTATCATTATTTTTCAATATGAATTGTTGGTAATTAATAAAATATTAGCCAAATATGTGTTTTGAGTTGGGGTCCAACTTTAATCACATGGCTTAATTCCTTCCTCTAAAGTATCATATGTTGTGTAACAATAATTTGAATTTGATACATAAAATCATTCTCACTCTTTAGATACATTTGGATTGAGATCATATTCCATATCTTTTACAACATATTAAACACATGAGCAAAATTTTTAAACATTTTTGTTTATTAAATTTCTTTTGTTTAGTCCACAAGATTTAGTATAATCAAACTTGATTTTATACCTTATTTTGAAAAAAAAAAAAAAACAGGTATATTAATCAAACTAGATTTTATACCTTATAATCAAACTTGATTTTATACCTTATTTTGTATATTAATATGCTTCCATCATATGATCATATCTATGACCCCAAGAAAAAAAAAAAAAGGGTTCATGATAGATATTTTGACGATTGACCTTTTATTCTAAAAATTGACAGAGGTGAATGAGTAAATCGTTAAAGTTAACTAAAAATAATATTTACATAAAAAATTTAATTCATGATGTTAAAGGAATAAAAAATTTTGAGAATTTTTAAGTGAGAGATACGTGCTCCTCCAGAGCAATTTTTTGACATATTATCAATTGAGTTTTTTAACAATAAAAAGGGATTAATATAATAATACATGTCTCATTTTTTTAATAATTTTTTTTTTTTTAATTTTGAAGTATATCTAACATAGTGTTTAGTATAAGTAATCATTCAAAAAATTATGATAATCTATATATGGTGATTAGATCCCCATGTTTGATAACCACTTAATGATCTTATATGACAGTGATTTTAAATTATTGAGGGTGATTAGATTATTATTTTGGAAGTTTATATAATTTTCATCTAAAAAGTTGAAAAACTATTATTACTGATGTGAAATGATAAATAAAATTAACAATAATTAATATTAGTTATTTAATATGTAAATTAAAATTTTACTTCTTTCTAAAATTAATTGTAATTATAATTCTTATATTTTTCAACTAATATTTATTATAATAAATCCAAAAATATTTTGTATGATATTTTTAATTTTTAAAAATTTATTTATAATATAATCTTTTGATTTTAATATATTAGTTTTATTTTCTAATTCAAATAATTTTTACATAATTTATATTATAAAAACTAGTTTACTACCAATAAATATATTTTTAATTTATTAATTTAATTATATTTAGTATGAAGTAAATAAAATATTATTAGTATTTTATATACAAAATTATAAAATGTATGATTATTTTGATACTTTCAAACAAAATAATTTTTAATTTTTAATAATATCAAATATAATGATATTTCATTATTAAAAATTAATGATTCAGAAAAGTAATTTCAGATCATTATTGATAAGATCACTTCAATAATTAAATTATCATTATAATCTTCAAAAAATATCAAACCCTACCTTTCATTCTCTTAATCTCATTAGTAAAATTAACAACTTTGCTATCAATATATTTAATAAGTTTTATTTAAAAAAGATATTAAAACATTAAAATTATTTAAAATTTTATATACCCGTTTATCCAAAAATCGGGTCTTGAGTAGAGATGGTAGATTACCTCAAATCCATTAGGTTTTCACCCTATCAAACTTTATAAGATCGAATTTTATATTTTCAAAATCGGATTGCGGGTTAAGAATAGTTGAATTTTTAAAAAAATTATTTGATTCCGAGCAGAGATTATTTATGAATAAACCCGTCTGTTCTGAAATATTTACAAAAATACCTTTATTATGCATATAAATTTTTTAGGATTTCACCGACACATTTTCTCATTTCTGCCGTTCTTATATTTGTCACTCTGTCTCCCTCTCTCGATTTCAGTCTCAGGTTTCATCTTCTGCCATGCCCTTCCCTTTCGTTGTCGGCTTGCTGGTAAGGATTAGCCCAAGGTTGCGAAGAAAGGGGGGGTAAATTTCTTAAAATCTTTAATGAATTTCATTGAGAATCTGAGTAGAATATTCTCTCATTTTGAAACCAAAATGCACGGAAAATTCTCCATACGGTTAAACCATAAAATGGGGTTTTCTGCTTTTGTGATAGATTTTGGTATAAAACTATAAACTCTGGTCCTTGTCCTACTTCTTCTTCATGTACAGAGCTGCATTTTGTAATGGGTTAAGCTTTATTCACTAGGAAATATAATAGTTAGATTCATCGGATAATTTGCCTTCAGATCTTCTTTCTAATTTTTTGATTGTTGGCTTGATTTGATATTTTCGTTTTTCAAATATTCAAGTTCAAGATTGGAAATTCTTGTTCTTGTATATAAACAGGTAAAGGAATTTTAATAGCTGATTTGATTTATATTAATATTTAAGCCCAATCCCCACTCTTAACCATGGACTTGGAGTGATATTGTTTCTGGGCTAAAAGAAACATTAGCCCGTTAATATGGGCCTCCAAACTTTATTTGTTGAAAACTAAAAGTTTCATTACTTTAAATTAAATTTCTTTAATTTTTATTATTTTTATCCGATGCAATTATTTTTATATACCTGTAAGTTTATATAATTTGAACATAAATTTTATTTACTTGAAAAAAATAGTATTTTAAATGTTTAAATAATATACGTGAGAATTTATTTATATATATATATATATATTTTTTTTGCATGCTTGTTAATAATATCTTGATCTTCAATATTTATAAGATTTGTAAAATTAATTTTTACACTTGTTTTAAGCTTTACATTTTATGTAAAATTATGTTATTGTAAAAGATGGAATGAAATAGTTTTAAATTTTAAGAATAGTATTAAATTTTAAACAATTATTTAAAAGAATTGTTGTAAAAAAATTTTAATAAGAATGTATCAATTTCTATTCATAGGATTTTATAATCAATTTCAAAGGAAAAAAAATTTACATTTTGGTTCCAAAAAAAACCAATAATACCATAAAAGAATTAAATTTTAAATTTAATTTTAAATAACTAAACATGATTTTACTTTTATATTAAAAAATTATGCTAGAATTAATACTGCATCTTAGTCATTTGCCTTTATTTATAAATTAAAAAAAAATAAATAACAGAAAAAGTGCAACAAAATCAACAATTAAAAGTAAGCATATAGAATCTTTTTAAATAAATAAATAAAACCAACAAACAACGCTTAAACAATTAAATCAATATTTTTAACTTTCAATTGTCAAAATACTTCAAAAGAGTTGTTATTGTGTTAGACCAATTTTCTTCCTCCTTTTCAATATCCATGAATTGTCAAAAATATTTTTTAAGATCCATGCATACACTTTAAAATAAACAAAATATTCAAAATTTACTTAAAATTTTCAAAAACAAAAAGGTATTGATTTTAACTTTTTAACACGTGGATGCATATATCATAAAAAATATAATAAAAATTTTGTGCATCTTAAATATTAAAAAATTATAAAAACATAATAAAAGATTATCTGTATCTCACACGTTAAAAACCATTTCTTTTCAAGCATAAGGATTGAAAAAAATAAAAAAAATAAAAAAGTAAAATTAACATTGAGAATATCATTAAAGAATAAGTTATCTTTTAATGTATGTAATATTTGTTCTTTTTAAATTTAAAAATAATCAAGTAATGAAGAATTATTATGAAATCTTTAAAAATAAAAGTTATATTTTAAAATTATATATTTTAATTATTAAAATTTTATTTTATAATATTATTACTTTTTTTAGATTTTTAGATTTAAATAGATATATTTATATTATTAGAAAACTTATTTTAAAAGATAATATATCATTATATTTGAAATTTTAAATTGAAAAAGATATATATTTAGATTATTTGGAAATGTATGTTTTTTAAAAAATAATATATTTAAATTAGATTTTGTTGTTAGCAATTTAAAAATAATTGAATGGGTCTTTCAATTAAATTTAAAACTTTTAGATAATTAAATTATTTTTAAATATATATTTTTTGATAAATAGCTTAAAATTAGAAAATGTTTTACTTGTCATTACAAAAGGAAACTTTAGATATTTTCTTACGTATTGAAAAGAGAAACTATCTACCTAAACATCCACATAAACAAATTTTATCATATTTCTAAATATATTATAATATAATATTTTATATGATTTGCTATTTTATAATTCAACTTTTACATTAATTTTTTTCTTCCTTATTCCTTTTCATTCTTATTACCAAATGTACGGATACATAAATTAATTACTAAAAAAATTTTATTATCTTTGAACTTGGGTTTAGTTTAGTTTAGTTTAGCTAGTTTATAGCATTGTTATTATGAAATGGCTTACAATAAGTTTGAAATTTAAATTTAAATTTTTGCATTTTTTTTAATCTTTATAATGCCACCTTTTTTGTAAAAAAGTTTATTATCTTTTACGTTTTATATATATTAACTTTTTAGGTGAGATGATGATCTAAGAGAGAGATGAATTAAATTTCTTTAAATTCTTTTCAAATAATGATTTCAAAATAATTGAATAAAGAATTAATTCAATAAACACTTTTGATGAAAATGTAATGCAAACAATAACAATTGATGAACAAGGAATCAAATATAAACAACAATAAATGTAAAGAGATAGGGATAGAGAAATCAAAAACAAAGATTTATAAAGGTTCGATTATTCTTCACAAGACACCTACGTCATCTTTTCTTGATTGTCCACATCAAGGCTTCAATCCACTATTCTTGAATTGAAATTATAACCCTATCTTTTTCTTTTTAAGTCTTAAAATAGAAACCTTACACTCTCTACTTTTTAGGCTAAGTAGTAACCTTTCAATCTCATAAATTCAAAAAGATATCGCGCCTCTTAATTACAAAGTCACTTAATAAAAATGCAAACATAAAATATCTCTCAAAGGCTAAGTGTTTACCTAATGAAGTATAAAGAAATTTGATGAATGAAAAACACAATATTGCTTGGATACAATAAATACAAAAGATATAGATTTTAAGCTCTAACAACTCTTGATTCTATGAAAAAATAAAAATATTACTTGTTGGCTCTTGCTCTTTTGCTTCATCAATTTTCTTGGTGTGTTAGAGTAGCTAATATATAGAGAAATTGAAGAACTAGCTGTTGGGGATACTTGGGATAAGGAAATAGCCATTGAAAGCATAAGAAACTAGCCGTTGAATTTGTTCTAAGGCATACCCAATCGATCCCTTTCATGAGGGGATCGATTAGTTCACTTTTGCTGCCCATTTCACGCTTGAAAAACAAAACTTGATCAATCTCTTTATTTAAGGGATCGATTGGTTCAAGTTTTAAAACCAATTCATGGCTTGAAAAAGCCTACCCGATCGATTATTTCCTTGAGGGGATCAATTAGTTCAAAGGGGTGATCAATCCCCTAAATAGTTTGATCGATCCTTTCTTCAACCAGGAGCACCAACCTGCATTCTGTAAAAAAAATCAATTGATCCCTTCTCTGAGGGGATCAATCCTGTCCATCTAGGTGAATGTCTCATGTTTTGTACTATACTCATTAATTTGATCATATCTTGAGTTATACAAATCTAAATCGCAATCATTTGAAGATTTAGAAACTAGACTTAAATGATTTTTTATCATTAAAATTCATCCCCTAAATTAATTGTGTACGAATTATAGTGAATTTTTAAATTTATCCCTTGTGCAATTTTTAGACAACTGTAAAGTATCTAGTAAAAATTCAAAATCTTTTCCTAAAAAATTTGAATTTTGATTTTGTGTGATCCATTAGAAAGTAAACTAAAAAAGCTTTCCAACCATATAAAATTCAAATATTAAAACTTTGTGAATTAATACAAAAAGATAAAACAAGTTCAATGTTGAAAAACTTTGTTTTTATAAAACAATTTTCTTAAGTTAATCTATTTCTTAAAACCAATATTATCAAAATTGTATTAAATCCAAACTAAAAAAGTTCACTTTAAAATCAACAATTGGACTTTCATTTAAGCTTAAATAAATAATGTTTAAAAATAATTTTGATTTGAGAAATAAGAAAACATGAAGAAATGTTTCTTTAAACTTTGAAAATCATATTATTTATTTAGTACAAAATATATAACTTAAGAACATGTACTAAATAAATCTTTTTTAAAATCTTGATCAAGCTTATTCAGCTTAATATTTTGTTATTTTAAAAAAAAATGATCAATTCAAGGTTAACAATGTAAGAAAAATATTTTTAAGTGTTTGACAATTCAAGTGCCCGACTATATAAGAAAATAGATATTCATAAATTTATTATTTATTACTTTAATATCATTTTAGGAATTGTCAAATTGTGTAATACCAAAAGCATTGATTTATTTTTGTTTTAACCTTTCTTTCTACTTAAGGGAAACAACAAAGAAATGGCAATACAGCATAGCAAATTAGCATATAGTCTTTCGACAATAATAATAAATATCTATACTCTATACATTAAAAATATCCCTAAAAGTTTAAAGAGTTGACAACTGTCATGATTTATAGGTTTTGTGGACTTTGAGATCTGAGAGATGGGTTTATGTTTAAATTTTTTTTTTATGAAAGGCTTTAGAGTTTGTGGTATGTTAATTATTGTTTATTGGGTTTATTTAAGTAGGATTTATTTTGAGTTTGTTTTAGAGGTTGAGCCCTCATAATTATCAATACCAAAATTCAAGTTCATAGGCATTGCTGTAATTTGATGCAATTCTAAAAATCCTATCATATATAAAAGTTTATAAATTATTATAAAAAAATTCAACTATTCCAAGAGTTGAATTTTTTTTTACGGATCTAAATTATTAAATAAGGTTTGTGTTTTTATCTTTTTCAATTTTCTTCTTTCTTATTGTGAAATATTTTTTCTATACATGTTTTTTTGTTTTAATTATAAAAGTAATAGTCTAATAAAAAAGCTTATGAAAAATAGAAAGATATTATTAAATTAAAAAACAAATAATTAAAATAAATTATGGATTGAACAACAAAGCATAACTTCAAAATGAATAGTTCCAAGTTGAATTGTTTTAGATTTTATAGCTTTTTTAAATTCAATCTCACTTTATCAACTATTACTAATTCATTAAAATTTATAAATATTGTCATTACAAAAACTCTAATTTGAACTATTTATAGCTATTTTGTTTTTAATCAAATCATAAACCAATTATCTTTACTATACTTTTTCATCTGTTCTCTAAAAATCAAATACCATTACAAGCATTTACACAGTTTCACAATCTGAATTAGTTTATACTTACACATGCATGACTTAATCTTTGAGACAAGCATATGATTACTGGCAGGATCAACCAGGTAGCATTCCTTCGGGACGTTGGCACTGCTTGGGCCTCGACCCACCGACCGAGCGATGGAGAGAGCCCGACGCGAAGCGCAAGCGTCGTGTGTGTCGAGCACGTGAAATGCATAGCATCGGACGAACGGGGGCCGAGAGCCTGCACCCGCTAAACGTTCCGCATCCGAGAGCACGATCGAACGCCGGTGCACCAATGTTGCCACGAAGGATTGGGTGGCGCGCTCGACACACCGGCCACGATTAACGTCTGACCCGTAGCCCCTCGAGACACGAGACGGATGAGGGATGACGAGACATCCGGTTTCCATCGATCTAGATATGCAACACAAGATCCCGATCGTACCCTCGGAATACGACGACCGCATAAGGGGAGATTGAAGAGGATGACGGATTGACAGTTCGATGCATCGAGCACGAAGCTTGCCAACACGCACAACCATAGCACCATTCATATGCCCATTGCGTACAAGTGGCAGCATCCACACACGTCGATCCATAACTCACCCGATCAATTACTCGAACGAGCGAAAAAAATAACGTGCGAAATCACGTCATAACCGCTTGGCATGAAAAAAACACGATCAAGGACCACGAGACTGCCCCTGCCATCCGACAGGCAATAATGTCACGACACCACCAATGCTTGGCCCGACGGGACCGCACGCCTTTAATGTTGAAAAAAAAAAAGACAAGAAAATGCACCTCCCAATGCTGGTATATATAAAGAATCATAGTCCCGACGCTAACTTACAAAAGCTTTCACTTTCAACAGCGTCACGGCAACGTCACATTTTCAATCTCAATCAATAAAATCGTTGCATAAAATCCTTCAATACTGTCCACAATTTCAGCATCCACAAACTCCATAGCTCAGAGCTTTAACATGGCTCAGCCCCAAATCCTCTTGGTAACATTTCCGACTCAAGGCAACATCAACCCTTCTCTTCAATTCGCCAAGAAACTAATAGGCAATGGCTTCCACGTCACTTTCATGACTGCCGTCTCTGCCTTCAACCGCATGAACAAAACCAATTCCCCTCCTAAGGGCTTGTCGTATGCCACTTTCTCCGATGGTTACGACCAAGGGTTTAACTTTGGTACCGACGATGTCAGCCATTATATGGTTGAGATCAAGCGTTGCGGTTCTCATACCTTGAGAGAGTTCATTGCTCGAAGTATCAATCAAGGCACACGGTTCGCTTGTATTGTTTATAGCACTCTTGTTCCTTGGGCGGCTGCGGTGGCTCGTGAGTTTAACATTCCGACCACCTTCCTTTGGAGTCAACCTGCTACTGTTTTGAGCATCTATTATCACTACTTCAAAGGCTATGAAGATGTCATTGAAAATGGTATCAACGGGGGATCGTCTGTGATGGAACTTCCGGGTTTGCCATTGCTTACTCGCCATGATTTGCCTTCCTTTCTCATTCCCTCGACTCCTTATGTTTTCACGCTCCTGGAGTTTAAAGAGCATATGGAGATTCTTGACCAAGAAGTGAACCCAAGAGTTTTGGTCAACACAGTTGATGCATTAGAAGCTGAATTTATAGCAGCTATGAACAAGTATCATGTAGTGGGGATTGGACCGTTAATGCCATCTGCTTTTGTGGATGGAAAAAACCCTTATGAAACCTCCTTTGGTGGAGACCTTTTCCAGGTTAAAATGGAGTATAAAGAAATGGAATGGCTTAACTCTAAGCCTGAAAGTTCAGTCATTTATGTATCGTTTGGAAGCCTTTATGTGTTGGCGAAACCACAAATGGAAGAAATAGCAAAAGGGTTGCGTGAAACTGGGCGTCCATTTTTGTGGGTGATAAGGGAGACTAGAGGAGAACAGAAAGAAGAGGATCATGAGGGATTGAGTTGTGAGAAAGAATTGGAAAAGCAAGGGATGACAGTGCCATGGTGTTCACAAGTAGAAGTTCTTTCCCATCCATCTGTTGGATGTTTCCTGACTCATTGTGGATGGAACTCAACGTTTGAAAGCTTGGTTTCAGGGGTTCCAATGGTGACATTTCCTCAATGGTCAGATCAACCAACCAATGCAAAGCTTGTCCAGGATGTGTGGAAGACAGGGGTGAGGATGAGAAAGAATGAAGAAGGAATAGTTGAAGGTTGCGAGATAAAGAGATGCTTGGAATTGGTGATGGGAGGTGGGGAGAGAGGAGAAGAAATGAGAAGGAATGCCAAGAAATGGAAACACTTGGCGAGAGAAGCTGCAAAGGAAAATGGATCATCTGATAAGAACCTGAAAGCTTTCATGGAAGAGCTTAACGGTTGCTAAACTTGGTATTGGTAGTGCTCTATGGTTAACAGATCTTTTCCTTTGTCTTTATCTCTCTGGGGTTAGCATTTGCTTTTTTCCACCTATATTTTCGTTCCGGCAAGATGTACGTCACATTTGTCAATCACGATTTTTAAGGAATTTATATCTATCATTCTTATTTTATGGCATCGGCATGGCAAAATCACAAAGAAGCTTACCCTAATATATCCCACATTTAGGACAGGACTCGCACAAATATGAAGTTCGAGTAAGGGTGAGTAATCGATCATATCAATTTGAAAAAATTAACAATCAATTTAATTAATTTTTATTTTTCAAATAATTGAATCGATCAAAAATTTTTAAATAATCAACCATAACCGAATCAATTGAAGTTAGTTCGATTCGATCAATTCAATCAAATATTTTTGAAAAACACAAAAAAGAGACAAAGTAAATAAAAATTTAAACAATCCAGCGTCATCATTCCAAAACCCCAAAAGGCATCTTTCTAGTTGGTTTCATAATTCTTAAGTTATTATATTTAGTCTTTCAATTAATCATATCCCTATGTTTCCAAAATCACAAGCACCAATTTTAACTATAAAAAACCTTGGAAATTAGCTTTTTCTGTTAATTATAGACAAATAAAACAGAATCAAGTAAATCCAGGACCATTAGCAATGAAGAACAAGAAAAAAGGATGGATTAAAAGACTAGTAAAAGAGCGTTCACGGTGGTTGGAGGATGGGTCAAGGTGGCTGGGTCAGTACTCACGGTGGTGTCTTTCAGTGGTGCTACCCATGAGCCAACTGGGATTAGCAGGAAAATCTTGTCCTCGGTCTTTTTGATCTGGTGCAATTCCATCGATGATTGAATCTTGATTTGGGGTCCTTTTTTTTTTGGGGGGGGGGGGGGGGGGGGCATCTTGAGGTGATTGGTAGCAGATTAACAGTAGAAGAGAAGGAAAGGAACAAGACAGAGAGGTGTAACTCAAAAGAATACAAGAAGAGGTAAAGCAAATTCCATTTAGGAAGCGTGGATCTTAAGGGATTAGGAGAAGACTTAGGTTGTTTTAGATGGGAAGTGGTATGTTCTTTAATTACTAAAATATACAACATCAATCCAGAAAGCTGATGATGCAGGAGAAACAACAGGACAATATAGTGGCTTTTTCAGTTGTTTTCCAGATTTTTTGGAGATTGAATAGTTTAAATTCAAGGGCATTAAACTTTCCCTTCTAAGCAGACTACTGTTATCTTAGTCTTGTTAGGAGCAGGTTATCCCAGGGTCTGGTATTGCTTGTAACTTTGGGACAGAAGAATTGTAATCCTTATAAACAAACTCGTTTATTTTAGAGAGAATGGATATTAGGCTTATTTCATATTTGAATGTGAAGCTTCATTCTCTTACATTAGGATATTCCTCTCAAACAAACCCAAACTGAAGCATAATACACAATGAAGTCCAGTCGCTCTACTCACAAAGACTTAAGGTTGTGGTTAGGTAATGTATTTGAAAAAGGGATTGTAATCTAAGCGAATTGTAAAGACCAAATTTCCAATTAACTTGTTTTGGAACTCAAAGAATGAACTTGGTAAATTCACATGCAACGCTAGCCTGTATTTTGTCAACCCACAATCCACCCTCTCTTAAATTGTCTAAATCCCCCATTCAAACACACCCTTGGCCTTAGTTTTACACCTTGAACTTGTTCTTATAATTAGTATTGTTTATTGCTATTTGTAAAATTTTCCATGCATATCACTCTACACATTGGTTAACAATTATTTTTATCATAATTCTGCTATGGTAACCCTTTCCAAGTTTTTTGAAGTTATTCATGGTACAATTCTTCCATGGTTAGAATTTCCAAAATTTTCGGACTTATGATCTTAATTCAATCAAATTTGGAGTTTTTTTCCTTGATGAATTTCTCAAACACCCTATACTACTCAATTAATCTGCCTCTCCTATTGTTCTTATATTGATAAATTTAGTGTTCTGAGATTTCTTTATAAATCTAATGATTTTTACCCTTTTTCCTAACACATTAGAACGAAGTAAAGAACATTGAATTTAACAAAACAAGTGATAAAAAAAAAAAAAAAAACCCAAAACTCACTGATTGTAAATCCGTTATATTCATTGATAGAATCACCGGGTCTAGCACTTGCTCCGTTCTCAAAATCCATTGTATAAAACATGCCCGAACAGCAACCTTGCTTAACCCCAATTCTTAAGCACAGATCCCCGTCACGCTCTGCTCTCATCTTATTCAAGTGCTTCAATGCATTATCCGTCAACGTAATAGCAGGCGCCAGCCCTTCCGCTGTTGGCGCCGCTGGAACGGCAGTTGCTCGAATGGAAAGCGGTTTTCTATGGCTGAGACTGGATCGTGAAAACCGAAAAGAAATGAAATTATGGGGTGAATAAAAATATTGCTTCGAGTTGTTTGAGAAGCGAAGAAGAGATGGGCAGTTCGTTGAAATCGAAGAAATAGCCATTGCTGTGAAGAGAACTCAATTGAGAAAACAAAAAAACAAACAATTTCTTTTCTTCGTTTTTGGTGGGTTTTTTTTAGTTGAAATTACTGCATTTGGTACGCAATTAGGGGGAGATTTTTTTTTTTTGAAAAAAAAAATGGTCATAAGTTGATTTGTTAGGCCAATTTGAAAATGGATCAAACGGTGGAAATAGATTTGTTTGTATTACTGATACATGTTTTTTTTTTTTTTTTTTTTAATTTTGAGGTCTGAAATTTTTTGCCGGTTCTCATTTTGTTTGTTGATCTTATTAAGACGTAAATGAATTCTACATAAATAAATTTTATTGTGTTAATTATTTATTCGTTTAATTAATAAAATTTAAAATATTATTTATGATAATATTTATTAAATTTAATAAACTAATAAAAATCTAGTGAATAAAATTCGGTTGAAATGTGTGTTCACACGCGAACATTGTTCCTATTTTGCAAACAAAATATAATGTTAACAACAGAAATTTTTATTTGCTCTTGCAGTCATTCTGTTGGTAGCTCAAAGACAATTGACTGCTTCCTTAAAAGCAGTAAAATATACTTACTCACCAACCCAACCATTAGTGCCAATACACATGAGATCACCCTAAAACCTATCCCGAATCCCCAAACCCCAAAGAATAATCACCAAAAATAATTTTAAAAGAATCAAAGAATCAGGAAAAGGTTAATAGCAGCTATATGCAACCATTTGCAAACTTCAGCAAGTACAGTATCATGGCCAGGCCTTGGTCTCGCCATGATTGATTTTGAATCGAACAATGATCGAGATCAAGCTGACAGAAAAATGGCTCTAAGAGATGCAGACATGCATTTGGAGTTTTGGAACATGTTATTACCATGTTGTGTGGGCAATGAAAGCCCTGGACTGCAAGATACGCGAAAAAGTTCGGGACGGAGGTCAAGTTCCCTCAAGTCAAGTAGCCTGACAGGTGCCATCAGTAGAAGCAGTGTGCGGGCATTCTGAGCATGGGAATATATTGAGGATATTGTGTGTGGACGGTCTATGTCCTAAACCCCAAGATACACAGGTAAGTATTAGACAGTACGCCGGTGCCTTGGGACTAGCTAGTCAGTCAGGTGCTGTCGGTCGAAGCCATGTGCAGGCACCTTCGAGTGGGTTGGTGGAGCAACGAGAATAATCAAGGAGTAGTGGTGACCAAGAGGAAGGTTATGGGGCTCTAAGTTAGCCGGAGAAAGGCCCTGAGATGGCTGGAGAAAAAAGTGTCTCCATTTCAGATAATCTTACGGTCACTGGTAGGAGACTAGAAAAATTTGTTACGCTCTTTATAGGGGGACGTCTGGTGTCAGCTCTCTACCACCACCTTAGCTAGCGGGCAGGCAGGGGCCTGGCTAGTCTGAAGTAAGCTACTCCTAGTCATTAGTGGTGGCTAGGTGGGCGGGCATCGTAGGGTCACGAGCATGGCACGATGTTTCCTCGGGTCACAGTAAACCCGAAGGCAGTTGGGACGGGCGGGCCTTGTATCGCGCATTTACGTTGAACCATGGGGTTAGACGGTAGAGATCGTTAGGCCCTTCGGTTTTCCCTCCTTGAGCCGGAAGGATCACTAGATGGCGTTTGCGTAGGAGAGATGTCATTGAACCTGAGGGATGCGGGAGGTAGCAAGCAGGCACGCTGTTAGACCCTTGTGACCAATCGATAGAGGTGTGCTGCAGCTGGGGCAGTCCACCCAAGTCTCCTTATGGGACTAGCATGATCTTGGATGTCAATCATGCGTGCGGGAGGCCAATACTGATGTTAAGGGCCTAAGCCCTAAGAATCGAGTCCCATGGGTCGAGATGAGCTTAAAAGCTCCGAGCTGACTGCTGATCAGCTTAAGGTGGCGCTTGTGTAAACTTGATACGGAAGCTAGCGATCTATGCGGATGGGCATGGTATTGGGTTCTCACCATGTCAAGAAGTAATAATATCATAAAAATTGAGACGAGGTGTCCCTATGGGCAATCGAGGATCGATGCTCGAGATCCAAAACCCTGCGAGTAGAGCTGGGTGCTCAGGGCTATTTTAAGAATCAAGGATTGTGTGCACCTATGGGGATTTGAGAGTCGGCGTTCAAGGCCTTAAGCCTTGCGGCTAGAAGAATCGCGGGCTGATGCACGATGAGAGTTGGGTTTCTCTCTATTGAGTTCGAAATGAGTGACCCTACGGGGTCAGAGCTAAAAAAAGCTCAGGGGTCTGCAGAGTGAAGGATCAAAATTGGTCTATCCGTAAAAAAATAGACACGATAGAAGGCTGACCTTGACTAGGATTAGTCTTGATGCTGCACGAACGTGTGGTTTCAGAAGGAGGAACGCGCGGATCGTGCAGATTTGGTATTAGAGCCTAGGTTGGCTCAGTGGTAGAGATTTACATGACCCCTTTGTGCAAGTCAAGTGACGTGGAATTGAGATGGTGCTAAGCTCAAAAGGGGCTATCAAGACGCAAATGCGATTCTGTGGCTATAGGGGCTCAGAAATGAGCCAACAACGCATGCTGCAGGAAATATTAGGCCTATGTAAAAAGGCTCTTGAGTAGGCTCTTGAATGCCAAGCAAAAGGGCACCAGAGTCTAGCCTCACCTAGGAAAAGGTGTTGGCATATGTTGAGGCATGTGATGCCTTACGGTGGAAGGAACCGTAGTGAGACCGCGATACGAAAAGGGGCTTACACCATGAAATAGTGCTGCGTAAGGCCATGTGGGCCGAATGAATCTTGTCTTGAGGGGCAGGAGGTATCGAGTTTCAAGATTAATTACTAATGTGTGCACTTGCTGCATGGTGCAAGTGCCTTAGTAGGGGTGCAAGTCAAAGTATTCGGGTCCAAGCTTGGAGTTCCACACAGAGGAGTATGAAGTGGTTAAAGATTGAAGCCAAAAGTAAGATGATCGGTGGACCATGAGTTCTCATGGTTAAAAGATCATGAGAGTGTGTGAATCAGTGGATCGGGTCTGTGTTGGCTGATAAGAAAGGCTTCACATGAGCTATGATGGTCAATGGGCCACAATAGAGTGTAATCTAATGAAACAAGCAAAGAAAACTGGCCAGTTGACAAGGCCCTCAAACGTGTAGGTCAGTGGACCTTGAGGATTGAACGGGTGAATCCCCGAGTCGAGCAAACCAATGGACTAGGCATTTTTGTCGGATCAGTGGATCTCCGAGTATGTACAGATTTTGAGATGTCATAGGAGCTATGCTAGAGTCAAGGCAGACGAGCAGTAGATCCATCGAGGAGACATGGTTGCATATAATGTTGAGTTGAGTTTCGAGTAAAAGTGAGGGAGACTTGCGATTTTCCGATGATACCAAGCAAAGACCAAAGAGCTTGAGCAAATGGAGCATAGTATTCGAGCTAGGAACAAAGATCGAGTTAGCCCGTTTTAAGGTGCCGTCTTGAGGGCGGTTGGACAGAGAGCCACATCTAGAGAGGTGACCTTATAGGGGTAGAGAGGACCCAAGTTAAGAGATAACCAAAGTGCCTGAATGCCACTGTGCTAGGGTCTATCATGTAGGGTGCCGTATGAGTGCGGTTGACCTAAGCATAACGTCTAGAGGGGTGCATCAGAGGGTTGATGCTGTAAGCGTGCAATCGGTGTAGGGGTCACGTCCGATGGGACGTACCAATGAGTGGCAAAATGGGTGGTCATTCATTCTACTGAGGGTCATTGATCAATGAGGGTACCTCAAGGTCACAACATGACATGATCAAGAGATGAAGTAATGGTATGGCCCATATGGAATAATCAAGATAAGGTTAGACGGTTCGAGAAAGAACTGAGCTGAACGGCATGAGTACGGCAACACGACCAATCTACATCAACAATGGACGAGTACTGTGGGCGGTACCTCATGTGACGGGGCCTCGATCCAATCTTTGATGGAACAAATGAGAGACATATGAGCAAATGTCAGCTGTGTGCAACAAGAGAGTTTGGGTGTGGTCTTGATGTCGATGAGGCCATCGACATAGTAAGTGAGGGAGAGTGTCATGGCCAGGCCTTGGTCCTACCATGATTGATCCTGAACCGAGCAACGGTCGAGACCAAGCTGGCGGGAAAATGGCTCTAAGAGATGCGGACGTGCATTTAGAGCCTTGGAACATGTTACTACCATGTTGTGTGAGCAGTGAGAGCCCTGGATCGCAAGATATGTCGAAAAATTCAGGACGGAGGTCAAGCACCTTCAAGCCAAGTAGCCTGACGGGTGCCATCAGTGAAAGCAGTGTGCGGGCGTTCTGAGCATTGAAATATGTTGGGGATATTGTGTATGGACGGTCCATGTCCTAAACCCTAAGATACGCAGGTAAGTATGAGGCAGTACGTCGGTGCCTTGGGATCAGCTAGCCAGTCAGGTGCTATCGGTCGAAGCCATGTGCGGGCACCTTCGAGTGGGTTGGTGGAGCAACGAGCAGAATCAACGAGTAGTGGCGACTAAGAGGAAGGTTTTGGGGCCCTGAGTTAGCTGGAGAAAGGCCTTGAGATGGTTGGAGAGAAAAGTATCCCCATTTCAGACAATCTTACGGTCACTGGTAGGAGACTGAGAAAATCTCTTACGTTCTTTATAGGGGGACGTCTGGTGTCAGCTCTCCATCACCCCTTGGCTAACGGGCAGACGGGGGCTTGGCTAGTCTGAAGTGAGCTACTCCTAGTCACTCGTGGTGGCTAGGTGGGCGGGCATTGTAGGGTCAAGAGCGTGGCACGATGTTTCCTCGGGTCACGATAAATTCGGGGGCGGTTGGGGTCGACGGGCCTCGTATCGCGTCTTTACGTTGAACCATGGGGTTAGACGGTAGAGATCATTAGGCCCCTCGGTTTCCCCTCTTTGAGCCGAAAGGATCACTAGATGGCGTTTGCGTAGGAGGGATGCCATCGAGCCTGAGAGATGCGCGGGCTAGCAGGCAGGCACGCTGCTAGACCCTTGTGGCCAATCGGTAAAGGTGTGCTGCAGCTGGGGCAGTCCACCCAAATTTTTTTACGGGACTAACATGATGTTGAGTGTCAATCATGTGTGCGGGCAGTCGATACTGATGCTAAGGGCCTAAGCCCTAAGAATCGAATCACGTGGGTTGAGATGAGCCTAAAGGCTCTGAGCTAGCTGCTGACCAGCTTAAGGTGGTGCTTGCATAAACTTGATACGGGAGCTAGCGATCTATACGGGCGGGCATGATGTTGGGTTCTTACCATATCAAGAAGTAATAATATCATGAGAACCGGGACGGGATGTCCCTACGAGCAATCGAGGATCGATGCTCGAGATCAAAAATCCTACGGGCAGAGCTGGGTGCTCGGGGCTGTTTTAACATGACAATTTTAATTAAAGGATTTCTTGGTTTTTGTTGGGGGTGACCTTTGCTTTAGTGATGGCAAATCATTTTCACAGTATCCAAACCCAACAAATAAGATGATATCTCACTAGATTTGCATTATCATTATAACTTTTTTTTAACTATCATTATTTTTCAATATGAATTGTTGGTAATTAATAAAATATTAACCAAATATGTGTTTTGAGTTGGGGTCCAACCTTAATCACATGGCTTAATTCCTTCCTCTAAAGTATCATATGTTGTGTAACAATAATTTGAATTTGATACATAGAATCATTCTCACTCTTTAGATACATTTGGATTGAGATCATATTCCATATCTTTTACAACATATTAATCACATGAGCAAAATTTTTAAACATTTTTGTTTATTAAATTTCTTTTGTTTAATCCATAAGATTTAGTATAATCAAATTTGATTTTATACCTTATTTTGAAAAAAAACAAAAAACAGGTATATTAATCAAGCTAGATTTTATACCTTATAATCAAACTTGATTTGATACCTTATTTTGTATATTAATATGCTTCCATCATATGATCATATCTTGATCCTAAGGAAAAAAAAAAGAAGGTTTATGATAGATATTTTGACGATTGACCTTTTATTGTAAAGATTGACAGAGGTGAATGAGTAAATTGTTAAAGTTAACTAAAAATAATATTTATGTAAAAAATTTAATCCGTGATGTTAAAGGATTAAAAAATTTTGAGAATTTTTAAGTAAGAGATACGTGCTCTTTCATAGTAATTTTTTGACATATTATCAATTGGGTTTTTTAACTTAATAAAAAGGGCGTCTCATTTTTTTAATAATTTTTTAACTTTGAAATATATCTGATATAGTATTTAGTATAAAGTAATCATTCAAAAAATTATGATAATTTACATATGGTGATTAGATCATCATGTTTGATAACTATTTAGTGATCTTATATGACAGTAATTTAAAATTTTTGAGGATGATTAGATTATTATTTTGGAAGTTGATATAATTCTCATCTAAAAAGATGGAAAACTCTTATTACTGATATGAAATGATAAATAAAATTAACAATAATCAATATTATTTATTTAATATGTAAATTAAAATTTTACTTCTTTCTAAAATTAATTGTAATTATTTTAAGTTATAATTTTTATATTTTTCAACTAATGTTTATTATAATCAATTCAAAAATATTTTGTATGATATTTTTAATTTTTTAAAATTTATTCATAATATAATCTTTTGATTTTAATATATTGGTTTTATTTTCTAATTCGAATAATTTTTACATAATTGATATTATAAAAACTAGTTTACTACCAATAAATATATTTTTAATTTATTAATTTAATTATATTTAGTATGAAGTAAATAAATATTATTAATATTTTATATACAAAATTATAATATGTATGATTATTTTGATACTTTCAAACAAAATAATATTTAATTTTTAATAATATCAAATACAATGATATTTAATTATTAAAAATTAATGATTCAGAAAAGTGATTTCAAATCATTATTGATAAGATCACTTTAATAATTAAATTATCATTATAATCTTCAAAAAATATCAAACCCTACCTAAGAAGTATGTTTCATTCTCTTAATCTCATTAGTAAAATTAACAACTTTGCTATCAATATATTTAATAATTTTTATTTAAAAAATATATTAAAACATTAAAATTGTTTAAAATTTTATATACCCGTTTATCCAAAAATCGGGTTTTGAGTAGAGATGGTACCTCAAATCCATTAGGTTTTCACCTCATCAAACTTTATAAGATCGAATTTTATATTTTCAAAATCGGATTGCAGGTTAAGAATAGTTGAATTTTTTAAAAAATTATTTGATTCCGAGCGGAGGTTATTTATGAATAAACCCGTCTGTTCTGAAATATTTACAAAAATACCTTTATTATGCATATAAATTTTTTAGGATTTCACCGACACATTTTCTCATTTCTGCCGTTCTTATATTTGCCACTCTGTCTCCCTCTCTCAATTTCAGTCTCAGGTTTCATCTTCTGCCATTCCCTTCCCTTTCGTTGTCGGCTTGCTGGTAAGGATTAGCCCAAGGTTGCGAAGAAAGGGGGGGTAAATTTCTTCAAATCTTTAATGAATTTCATTGAGAATCTGAGTAGAATATTCTCTCATTTTGAAACCAAAATGCACGGAAAATTCTCCTTACGGTTAAACCATAAAATGGGGTTTTCTGCTTTTGTGATAGATTTTGGTATAAAACTATAAAGTTTAAACAATTATTTAAAAAATTTATTGTAAAAAAGTTTTAATGAGAATGTATCAATTTCTATTCATAGGATTTTATAATCAATTTCAAAGGAAAAAATGTTTACATTTTGGTTTAAAAAAAAACCAATAATACCATAAAAAAATTTAATTTTAAATAACTATACATGATTTTACTTTTATATTAAATAATTATGCTAGAATTAATACTGCATCTTAGTCATTTACCTTTATTTATAAATTAAAAAAATAAATAACAAAAAAAATGCAACAAATCAACAATTAAAAGTAAGCATATAGAATCTTTTTAAATAAATAAATAAAACCAACAACCAGCGCTTAAACAATTAAATCAATATTTTTAACTGTCAATTGTGAAAATACTTCAAAAGAGTTGTTATTGTGTTAGACCAATTTTCTTCCTACTTTTAAATATCCATGAATTGTCAAAAATATTTTTTAAGCTCCATGCATACACTTTAAAATAAACAAAATACTCAAAATTTACTTAAAATTTTCAAAAACAAAAAGGTATTGATTTTAACTTTTTAACATGTGGATGCATATATCATAAAAAATATAATAAAAATTTTGTGCATCTTAAATATTAAAAAAGTATAAAAATATAATAAAAGATTTTGTGTATCTCACACGTTAAAAACCATTTCTTTTCAAGCATAAGGATTGAAAAAAATAAAAAAGTAAAATTAACATTGAGAATATCATTAAAGAATAAGTTATCTTTTAATGTATGTAATATTCGTTCTTTTTAAATTTAAAAATAACCAAGTAATAAAGGATTATTAGGAAATCTTTAAAAATAAAAGTTATATTTTAAAATTATATATTTAAATTATTAAAATTTTATTTTATAATATTACTACTTTTTTTAGATTTTTAGATTTAAATAGATATATTTATATTATTAGAAAACTTATTTTAAAAGATAATATATCATTATATTTGAAATTTTAAATTGAAAAAGATATATATTTAGATTATTTGGAAATGTATTTTTTTAAAAAATAATTTATTTAAATTAGATTTTGTTGTTAGCAATTTAAAAATAATTGAGTGGGTCTTTCAATTAAATTTAAAACTTTTAGATAATTAAATTATTTTTAAATATATATATTTTGATAAATAGCTTAAAATTAGAAAATGTTTTACATGTCATTACAAAAGGAAACTTTAGATATTTTCTCACGTATCGAAAAGAGAAACTATCTACCTAAACATCCACATAGACAAATTTTATCATATTTCTAAATATATTGTAATATAATATTATATATGATTTGCTATTTTATAATTCAACCTTTACATTAATTTTTTTTCTTCCTTATTCCTTTTCATTCTTATTACCAAATGTATGGATACATAAATTAATTACTAAAAAGTTTTTATTATCTTTGAACTTGGGTTTAGTTTAGTTTAATTTAGTTTAGTTAGTTTATAGCATTGTTTATTATGAAGTGGCTTACAATAAGTTTGAAATTTAAATTTCAATTTTTGCAACATTTTTTTTGTCTTTATAATGCCACCTCTTTTGTAAAAAAGTTTATTATCTTTTGTGTTATATATATATATATATTAACTTTTTAGGTGAGATAGTGATCTAAGAGAGGGGTGAATTAGATTTCTTCAAATTCTTTCCAAACAATGATTTCAAAATAATTGAATAAGGAATTAATTCAATAAGCACTTTTGATGAAAATGTAATGCAAACAATAATAATTGATGAACAAGGAATCAATATAAACAACAATAAATGTAAAGAGATAGGGATAGAGAAATCAAACACAAGGATTTATAAAGGTTTGGTGCTTCTTCACAAGGCACATAGGTCCTCTCTTTTTGATTGTCCACACCAAGGCTTCAATCCACTATTCTTGAATTGAAATTATAACCCTATCTTTTTCTTTCTAAGTCTTAAAATAGAAACCTTACACTCTCTACTTTCTAGGCTAAGTAGTAACCTTTCAATCTCGCAAATTCAAGAGGATGCCTCGCCTCTTAATTATAAAATCACATAATAAAAATGCAAACATAAAACACCTCTCAAAGGCTAAGTGTTTACCTAATCAAGTACAAAAAAATTCGATGAATGAAGAACACAATATTGCTTGGATACAATAAATACAAAAGATATGAATTTTAAGCTCTAACAACTCTTGATTCTATGAGAAAATAAAAATATAACTTGTTGACTCTTGCTCTTTTACTTCATCAATCTTCTTAGTGTGTTGGAGTAGCTAATATATAGAGAAATTGAAGAACTAGCTGTTGGGGATGCTTGGGAGAAGAAAATAGCCATTGAAAGCATAAGAAACTAGCCGTTGGATTTGTTCTAAGGCATACCCAATTGATCCCTTCCATGAGAGGATCAATTAGTTCACTTTTGCTACCCATTTCATGCTTGAAAAACAAGACTTGATCAATCTCTTTATTTAGGGGATCGATTGGTTCAAGTTTTAGAACCAACTTATGGCTTGAAAAAGGTTACTCGATCGATTTTTTCTTTAAAGGGATCGATTGGTTTAAGGAGGTGATCAATCCCTTACATAGGTTGATCGATCCTTTCTTCAACCAGGAACACCAACCTACATTCTGTAAAAAAAATCAATTAATCCCTTTTCTGAAGGGATTGATCCTGTCAATCTAGGTGAATGTCTCCTGTTTTGCACTCTACTTATTAATTTGATCATATCTTGAGTTATATAAATCTAAATCACAATCGTTTGAAGATTTAGAAACTAGACTTAAAGGGCTTTCTATCATTAAAATTCGTCTCCTAAATTCATTGTGTACGAATTATAATGAATTTTTAAATCTACCACTTGTGTAGTTTTTAGACAACTGTAAAATATCTAGTAAAAATTTAAAATCTTTTCTTAGAAAATTTGAATTTTGATTTTGTGTGATCCATTAGAAAGTAAACTCAAAAAGCTTTCCAACCATATAAAAGTCAAATATTAAAACTTTGTGAATTAATACAAAAAGATAAAACAAGTTCAATGTTAGAAAACTTTGTTCATGTAAAACAACTTTCTTAAGTTAATCTATTTCTTAAAACTAATATTATCAAAATTGTATTAAGTCCAAACTAAATAAGTTCACTTTAAAAACAACAATTGAACTTTCATTTAAGCTTAAATAAATAATGTTTAAAGATAATTTTGATTTGAGAAATAAGAAAACATAAAAAAATGTTTGTTTAAACTTTGAAAATCATATTATTTATTTAGTCCCAAAATATAAAACTTAAGAACATGTACTAAATAAATCTTTTTTAAAATCTTGATCAAGCTTATTCAGTTTAATATTTTGTTATTTCAAAAAAATGATCAATTCAAGGTTAACAATGTAAGAAAAATATGTTTTAAGTGTTTGACAATTCAAGTGGCCGACCATATAAGAAAATAGATATTCATAAATTTATTATTTATTACTTTAATATCATTTTAGGAATTGTCAAATTGTGTAATACCAAAAGCATTGTTTTATTTTTGTCTTAACCTTTCTTACTACTTAAAGGAAACAACAAAGAGATGGCAATACAACATAGCAAATTAGCATATAGTCTCTCGACAATAATAATAAATATCTATACTCTATACATTAAAAATATCCCTAAAAGTTTAAAAAGTTGACAGCTGTCATGATTTATAGGTTTTATGAACTTTGAGATATAAGAGATGGGTTTATGTTTAAATTTTTTTTATGGAGGGCTTTAGAGTTTGTGGTATGTTAATTATTGTTTATTGGGTTTATTTGAGTAGGATTTATTTTGAGTTTGTTTTAGAGGTTGAGGCCTCAGAATTATCAATACCAAAATTCAAGTTCATAGGCATTGCTGTAATTTGATACAATTCTAAAAATCCTATCATATATAAAAGTTTATAAATTATTATAAAAAAATTCAACTATTCCAAGAGTTGAATTTTTTTTTACGGATCTAAATTATTAAATAAAGTTTGTTTTTTTATATTTTTCGATTTTCTTCTTTCTTATTGTGAAATATTTTTTCTATATCATGTTTCTTTGTTGTAATTATAAAAGTAATAGTCTAATAAAAAAGCTTGTGAAAAATTGAAAGATATTATTAAATTAAAAAACAAATAATTAAAATAAATCATGCATTGACCAGCAAAGCATAACTTCAAAATGACAAGTTCCAAGTTGAATTGTTTTAGATTTTATAGCTTTTTTAAATTCAATCTCACTTTGTCAACTATTACTTTGTTATTACTAATTCATTAAATTTTATAAATATTGTCATTACAAAAACTCTAATCTTAACTATTTATAGTTATTTTGTTTTTAATAAAATCATAAACCAATTATCTTTACTATACTTTTTCATCTGTTCTCTAAAAATCAAATACCATTACAAGCACTTAATGGTCAATTACATGTCAGCTGTTCCAACTATAATATTTGTGCACATTAATAGTCTTTTCTCAAATTCATTCAAAATGGAGTTAACAAAAATTAATGGTCAATTATGCTCTCAAAATGAATGGAAAGAATTTGTTCAAGCGTATCATTTTAAATACCAAGATTTATTAATTTCACATACAATGATGATATGAATTTCAAAACTTTTTTACATACTAAATCAACCACTATGATAAGATCAAATCACTTGTAAGAACCACAAGGAAATATTTCCATTTTACATACATTACAATTGATTTGAATCCACTTAAATTGTACTTATTACATTTTTTACCATTTCAATTAAACAAGATTATTCACAACCTCTAATTCAACTTAAAATACTTAATCTCACTATGCAGGAGATGAAAATGATGACTATTGTGATACTCCTATTTTTCATTACTTGATGACTAGTGCAAATGTGAATACTTATACCATCTTGGTAAACAATTATGCATATACTATTACCATATATTATCATATAGTTTCAATCATAAATAAAATCAAGCAAAGCATACATTCAAAATTTCGATTAACAATTTTTTATCATATTGTTTTTGTAACATATTTTGAGTTATTTCTATAAGCATCTCCTAGACCATCATTCTTTTCTCACTCTATTTATTCCTGAAGAAAACAAATCCTAGACTATACATTACAATACCAAAAACAAGTCATTTTCAAGAGGATGGAAAGAAATTTGTCACTGATAATCACTAGAAAATTGGTAATTACTGTTTATTTTCTATGATGGCACACAATACTTTTAAAGTAATTATCTATCTTAACTACGAATAAACTTCTTGATAATCATAAATTCTTTTAAACTTCATATAACAGTTTGTGGTTAAAATATTTTCTAGCTATCAAGTAGTAAACATTTGATTTCACTTTCTTTTTAGCAGCTATTCTTTTTGGCAATTTTGTAGCTTGAAAATGTACACTTAACATTTTTTGCTTGGTTTTACAACTACTTTAAGAAAGCTTTGTCTTTACTTCTTTAACTTGATAATGTTAACTGTCTCTTAAATTATTACTATGTTAACTGCACATAATACTCTAACTTTTAATTCAATCAAGTACTAATTCAATAAAATACTAAAAATTAATATAACAGACCGAATGAAATTGAGCCTCGATCATTAGTTTAATATAATTTATAGCCTCAATTACTTTAATTGCCACATTTATGTAATATATATATATTCAAATTTGGTGCTTGGTTGGAAGATCTTTCATTTAACAAGAAAGGTGGTAGGTGACTTTTTCATAAACAAAACTATTAAAACCAGTTCACCTTCTATCTTTTGCTAATTAATGCAAAAGCCTTTGCTTTCTTTTGTCTCTATATACATTAACATTCGACTGATTGATGATCCTAATTGGTTGCTCTTCGTTATCATCAACTGTGGCTATATATAGTCTTAATTGTCCATAATGTAAACATCTAATTTTATTTGGATTTTTTTTAAATGGATATCGCTTTCATTTTAGTGGGCCTGAAATTTATTGGAGCTTTGCTGGGTTTGATTACGTAAGTCAAAATCTGATTCAAAGGTCTCGATTAAGCCTAATCTTTTTATTAAATGGGATGTTTTGTATGTTAGTTGGGCTTAAAAGCCTAAATTTTAACTTTTTGGCCCCAAGAGTTAGCCTAAAATTCAAAATTCAAATAAGCCCAAATTTTATGTCAATTGCATCAAGACCCAGTTAAATGTTAATCCAAATGATATTTTGTGCTATTATTTTTAATTTAATTTAATTTTTTTAATCTTTATTTTATTTTTTTTTAATTTTTTTATTCTTTCTTTTTCTTTAGTATCTTCATCAAGAGTCTTTGGCACATTATATGCACCACATGTGCCAATTGCCAGCAAGCCATCAAGGTCCAAGATTTTAGTCAGTAATTGCTAACTGCACCATTGCACTGACAGCTGACAACCACCATGACAAATCACCTAACTTTAAGTTTAAAATTCCAATAAAATCTCATAAAATCTAAGGTTTGAGGTTTGTTCTTGGCTCTATAAATAAAGCCCTCAAGAACAAAAAAAAAAGGGATAAAAATTGAAGAAGGACATCCTACAAAAAAAAAAGAATGAAGAATTCCTGTAAAAAAAAAGGAACAAAAAGCTTCTGTCAAAAAAACTTTCAACTTGCCAAATAAACATAAAAAAAGAAAAACCAAAACACATAAATCACATCCTTTGGGGGAGGGAACCTGTGTTGAAATATTAACAAAAAAAAAAAAAAACCATAAAACAAAATAAAGGGTCTTGGTTGAAACGTTGAAGGTTGATCTAGGAGATTTAAGAAAATTTCAGGCAAAAAGGAGTTGAAAAAAGGTAGAGGAGATTGAAAGAAATTTTTTGATGGCCTTTTGTCATTTTTTTATCACCGATGATGGTAGTGGCATAGCGGTGGAATGGCAGTGGCAGGCTGTGGTTTTGGACAGAGGCTTGGGAAGATTTTTTGTTAGGTTGAAAGTTTTTTTTTTTTTTTTAAAAGGTGAAAATGAAATAAAAGAAGTTTTAGGTTCTCTTATAGCAAAAAAAAAAAAAAAGAAGCAAAATGATGATGTTTTGACCTCAGAGGAATCGCACTTGGACTTGACTTGAATATGAGGTTTACTCACCTGACCCATTCTATCTCCAATTATTTAGCCCTTAATCAGTTCAATCAAGTGGTCAGATCGTTGACTAAGCCATTGATTGGCTTAGTTTAAGTTTTTTTTTTTGTATTTTCTGATTTTTACTATTATATTTTTATTTTTATTTTATTATTATGAATGTCTAAAATTTTAAAAATTTGAAATAAATATTTGTTATTATTTTTTTGAAAATAAACTTTAGATTCCATCATGTCTTTTAAAAAATAAAAATAATTAAAATTTATCCGTTGTCTAAGCAATCTCTAAATAGATTTTTTTTCAAATACTATTAACGTATTGGAGTATTTATAAAAAATTTTCAATACAATAAAACTTTTTTTCTTCTATAAAAAATATAAAAATACATAAAAAGGAAATTAATAAACAAAATTTTCTAAAAAAAAGGATAAATAAAATATGCACACTAATATTTTATTATTTGCGTTGTATGCTTGTCATTTAATATTTGAAAAATAAATAAAGCTTTTAAGGATGAGATTCTAAGTTACTCCGAGTAACGATGTCTAAGAAATCTGTAGGTGAGGAAAAAATTTTTTAATGTTACTGATGTATTGGAATATAAAAAGAATAAAAAATGAAAATATAAAAATTATAAAGCCAAAATTATAATGAATAAAATGAGATCAAGAAAATTATTTTTAAATACCAAAATTAAGATCATTTTTATCAAGATTAAGGAATAACATATAATTAATTGGTACCATTTTTAAATGGACATTATAGGAGTGCTAATATTTTTCCACATGTAACAAAACTCCTGAACCCAAACTATTTCATATACTCTAAAATTATCTTTTTAATAATTTTTAATTAGTTATAAAATTTTATTAAAAAGGTAAACCTAGATAGAAAAGATTGATTGTGACTTTTTTTGTTTTTTAAAATTTATCTAGTGATCTCCAAAATCATTATGATAGCTTGGTAACTTTGCTGAAGATGCTCTTTTTTTTATAGTCAAGCCAAAATTAATTATATAATATCTTCAATTTTAATTTAAATGGTCTCAATTAGTATTTAACTCCAATTTTGTTGATTTTAATTTTGTTTCTTTTTTAGTAAAAATAAAAATAAAAATAAAAATAACTTTTATTACATTTTAACTGTGCCTTTTGTTCATTATTTATTTCATTTTTATGTACATATTATTCTTAATAAATTATAAGATATTTACAAACATGATGACACGATGCATTTCATGCATGAGCTCTATATTCAGGCTTTATCCTTTATAAGAGAAAGTAAAATACTTATACTTTCATGAGGTAATAACCTCCATAATGACAAGGGAAAAACTTTCACTCAAATGAAACTATTTTCGTTTTGTAGCTTGTAGTGGGTGAGGATTGGGATGTCTTACTAATCCAGTGTAGACAATAGTGAGGAACAATTTGGGAATCACTATATGCATGTCAATTTGAATTTAGCATGTAATAAGCCGTAGGAAACCAACCTTACCTAGAGCCTCACCCACCTAGTTATAAAAGACACCAAAATGTGCAGAAATAAAAAATCTTGTCTTTATAAAAATAAAATGAAAAATGAAAAATCTCATAAAAAAACCTTTTTTTTTTTTCCAATTTGAAACCACATCCTCACACTAACTTAATTTTGTTTTCTTTTTCCTTTTATAGAAATCATATCATATAGTTCCATATTGAAGTATTTGCTCTAAGATACCTTTTTTCTAAAAATTTTTTTCATGGATCTTGTTGAGCTATAGATCTGCTCATCTTCTATGAATGTCTCATGTGAGTAATATAATGAGGTACATGTTTAGTAAAAGGAAGCCCAATAACATAATGGAGATTGTTTACCTACCAATTATTTATCTAACTTACCAAAAAATGTGCATTTAGATTTCACATAAAATAATTTAGAAGACTTAGCCATCATCTCAGGTCAATTAAGTGAAGAAAGAAAAAAAAAGATTTTGTCGAAAGTATGGGCAAATTGTATCCTTTATTCTAAAGGTGATTGGGGAATTGTTGATCAGAATAGCTATATAGTTTTGGGACCCATTCTATAGATGTTTCACTATTAATCAGGAAGATTTGGTACGAACCATCGATGAATAGTTAATTTTGGTCAACATAGAACTACAGTGTCTAGACAAAGTGTTTACCTAAAAGCTGAAATTAGGTTACTACAAAAGGTTGGTCGAGCTTATAGGGTTTAAAACAAAAACCATAGATTCTTTTGTGAAACTTAAAGGCAAACATCTTGGTATCTGTTGAGACTTTCTTTGTAATTTTTTAAAAGGCATTTAGATGATGATTAAAGTATAACTGTGTTTGCTTTCGCAATATATGGCATGGTGATCTTTTTGAAGACTTTGGGCTACATTGAAATAACCATGATAGACTTTTTTGAGCAAATTGAAAACTAAACAATTAATCATGTATTAGTAGTCCTGGTCGAAACCATCAAGTCATTGATTTTTTGTCCTCGAAATAGAAAAAAACACCTTGTAAGGTGTGCACCATTACTGTATGTATGGGTTAGAAGTCACTTTAAATGTGGAAATAGTGCATTCTTAAAGCTGTATCTTCAAAACAAGGGATCAATTGAAGAATTTTGCAAAAGCCAATGGTTGACATTGAAGACTAAGGAAAAATGGATCTTGTTCTTATGAAGGGTTACCCAAGATGAAATAAAATAGATGACGTCATAGTTGCCCCACGTGCCTATGTTATATCGATGAAGAGATGAACCATAGATACCATTGTTAGGACTATAGAGTGTGGTATGTTATGCTTCATTGATGGTGTTGTGTTTACCTAAAAGCTGAAATTAGGTTACTACAAAAGGTTGGTCGAGCTTATAGGGTTTAAAACAAAAACCATAGATTCTTTTGTGAAACTTAAAGGCAAACATCTTGGTATCTGTTGAGACTTTCTTTGTAATTTTTTAAAAGGCATTTAGATGATGATTAAAGTATAACTGTGTTTGCTTTCGCAATATATGGCATGGTGATCTTTTTGAAGACTTTGGGCTACATTGAAATAACCATGATAGACTTTTTTGAGCAAATTGAAAACTAAACAATTAATCATGTATTAGTAGTCCTGGTCGAAACCATCAAGTCATTGATTTTTTGTCCTCGAAATAGAAAAAAACACCTTGTAAGGTGTGCACCATTACTGTATGTATGGGTTAGAAGTCACTTTAAATGTGAAAATAGTGCATTCTTAAAGCTGTATCTTCAAAACAAGGGATCAATTGAAGAATTTTGCAAAAGCCAATGGTTGACATTGAAGACTAAGGAAAAATGGATCTTGTTCTTATGAAGGGTTACCCAAGATGAAATAAAATAGATGACGTCATAGTTGCCCCACGTGCCTATGTTATATCGATGAAGAGATGAACCATAGATACCATTGTTAGGACTATAGAGTGTGGTATGTTATGCTTCATTGATGGCGTTAAGGCAATTGATGCAAAATAGTTTATTCTTACCACTCATCACTTGGTTTAAGTAGAATTTACTTATAGGAGCCAAAAATGAAAATTTTGACTTACTGAGCTAGTAAGATTTCAAATGCCAATTCTAGAGTTGAATGTTTGAAAATTGAACAAAAAAAGATGAGAAGATAAAAAAGGTGATCTTAAAAACCTTGTTACCATAATTAAAAATGCATGTATTGTTTCATTTGCATTGCATCCCTTTCATGCACTCAATAAATAAGAAAAAAAATGTCTAGACTAATTTTGAAATCGAAATTGACCAAAGGTTAATAAAGTCATAGGTTTGCAGTTAAATTCTTTTCAAAGATATGAAACTTTTATTGAAAGAAACTTTTTGGACATGATTTGTAAGACCTTCAATTATATTCTTGAATCCCATTTAGATAAAATTTTTAAAGTTGTTGAGCCTCTAATGAGAGGACCCTTTTAATTTGATTTTTAGAGTTGTCAACCCTTTAATAAGAGGAGCATTCTAGTTTGATTTTAAAAGTTGTTGAGGCTTTAATAAGAGGAGTTTTTCAATTTGATTTTTAAAGTTATTGAGCCTCTGATAAGAAAAGCCTTTTAGTTTGATTTTAAAGTTTTCTGAGCAAGATTCATAAGTCATCTGGAAAAAATACTTTAAGTTTTTAAAGCTTTCAAGCCTCTAATTAGATAAGCATTTCAGTTTGATTTTTAAAAGTTATTGAGCTTCTAATGAAAGAAGAATTTTAGTTTGATTTTTAAAAGTTGTTGAGCCTTTAATAAGAAGAACATTTCAGTTTGATTTTTAAAAGTTATCAAACCTTTAATGAAATGAGCTTTTAGATTTTATAAAAAAATTAAAAAAAATAAAAACACAAAAAAATTACTCTAAACAAAATTGTTTTTTTTTTTTTTTGCCTTATTCCTAATTCTCAGCAATGCACAAAAAATGACAACTGTAAATACCTAATTTTGTCTGAATATTTTTAAAAATAGACCTCAGCTTCATTTGAAAGGGCCTTAAATTCATTGGGGCTTTATTGAGTTTGATTATGCAAGTCAAACTATGATTCAAAGATGTGGATTGAAGCCTAGTCTTTTTTTTTAAATAGGATATTTTGTTTGTCAATTAGGCTTAAAAGCCCCAATTTTAGTTCTTTGTCCCTAAGATCAAGCCCAAAATTCAAAATTCAAAAAGAGCCCAAATTTTATGTCAATTGGATCAAAGCCTAGATAAATTTTAATCCAAATGATATTTTGTGCTATTGTTTTTTTTATTCTATTTTATTTTTTTTCATCTTTATTTTATTTTTGTTTTTGTTATTTTGTTTCTTTTTTTTTTGGTTCCTTCTCTTTCTTTGGTATCTTCACTGAGAGTATTTGGTGCCTTAAATACGCCACATGTGTCACCTGCCACCAAGCCATCAAGGTCCAAGATTTTAGCTGATCATCGCTAACTGCACCACCACACTAACAACTGGTAGCTTGATAACACCTAAATATGTAGTGTTTTTACACATTAAAAAATGCTAAAATTTAAATTTTGGATGATTTCTGGTGCCTTTCATGTTATTTTCATGATTTTAGGTTTTTAAGCTCAAGAATTTCATTTTCATGCAAGCATGTAAAGAAAAATATTAGCCTAATTTTGGAAGCTCATTGTCGACCCATTTGATCCACATTTATACAACCATAGAGTTTCATTTGCACAAAAATTTTCCCATGATGTATTCGGCCACATCCAAGAAGGATTGCATGCAATTCTAATCTCACTTGGACTCTATCATGTTTGACTAAGAAAGAAATATGATCCAAGCATAACTTCTTTGCTTAACCATAACACTTGTTGCTTAGCCTTAAAGATTTTGATTTGGAGTAAGATTTTATTCATTTGAATTTCAAGAATTGGAAAAATCAAATTACTCTTGAATTTTCAAGCCTTAGCTAAATCCTAAGTAGGAGATTGATCAAGATTTAATCAAGATTAAAGCAAGGGCTAAAATTACACCATCAAGAAACCATTCGACCAATAACACTCCACCATGAAGAGTCTCATTCTGTCATGATGCCTTGGAGATCAAGATTGAGTTTTATTCATTTGTATTTGAATTAAAAGCAAACTTTTATAATCTTATCCCTCCATGGTCGAATCTCTTGTTATACACAAGGAGGCTATTCACTCATTTTATCATACCATTCCACTCTTCTCCTTTGCTTATTCTTTAGTTCTTTTTTTAGTTTTTTTTTATTTAGTTAAGTTATTGGCTTAAGTGATAGATTTGTCAATAATCACAAAAGCTTTTATTTTTTTTAATTTTTTTTAATTTAAGAAGCATTATTTTCAAGATTTTTTCTTTTCTTGTTTTGTAATTTCAAATCTTGTTTTCTTTTCTTTATATTTAGCAAAGCTCTATTTTTTTTTCAAGATCAATCCAAGCTTCTTTTTATTTCTTGGAAGATTTGGCCATCGTTTTCTTTCTTGTTCTACAAGTATTTTCATACAATCCTTATTCCAAATTTACTTTGAGCAATTGACATTCTCAAGTTTCTTTACTTTTCAATCTTTTAACTATTGTTTTCTTAATGTAGTTTTAGCAATAATCTTTTACTTCCCAAGTGATAATTGATGAATTCAAGATCTCTGCCCACACATCGCTTTTAATTTTTACTTTTTTTTGCAATCAAACCCTAAATTTTCATTTGTTTAGATATAAAATCTTAATGTTTCACCTTTGGTAATTGTGAATAACCTCACAATATATTCTATAATTCTTGAGGAGATGATACTAGAATACTTTCTTTTATTGCTTGATATATACACTTGTAAGCTATATAAAAAACAACAATTATAGCCACCCTAACAAATTGCTCAACTTTGAGTTTGAAATTCCACCAAAATCCCTAAAAATATAGGATTTGGGGTTTGTTTTTGGCTTTATAAATAGAGCCATCCAAGAACACCAAAAAAAGGACAAAAATTGAAAAGGTAGATTTTGCAAAAAAAATAAAAAGAAAAAAAAATTTATGCACAAAAAAAAAAGAGGAATGAAAAGTTTTTGTTAAAAAAATTTTAGCTTGCAAAATTAAAAAAAAAAAACAAGACACACAAATCACATCCATTGGGGCAAATAACTAGTGCCAAAATTTCAATATAAAAAAAAAAGAAACCAGAAAACAAAAAACAAAAAAAAAGGGTCTTGACTGAAATTTTGAAGGTCGATCTAAGATATTTGGGAAAATTTCAGTCAAAAAGAGGCTGAAATGAGGTAGAAGAGGTTGAATGGAATTTTTGATGGCTTTTTGGCATTTTTTGTTCGTTGACAACGACAATGGCATAACAATGGGATGGCAGTGGTGGGCCGTGGTTTTGGGCAGAGGCCTGAGAGGATTTTTGTAGGGTTGAAATTTTTTTTTTAAGAATGGGTGAAAATGAAATAAAAATTTTTTTTGTTCTTTTATAGCCAAAAAATTAAAAAGGCAAAACGATGATGTTTCTTCAAAAGATCCGCGCTTGGACCTAACCTGAATTTAGGGTTCGTACACTTGACCCATTCCCACTCCAATTATTTAGCCCCTGACCAATTCAACTAAGCCACTCATGAATTGCTGGAAGATTGGGCAAACCCCATTGAATTGTTGAAAATATTGGCCAAATCATAAAAAATCATCCCTGGACCACTAAACCATGTGTGAACCGACCAGACTGTTGATTGACCTGTTAAGGTAATTTTTTTGTATATTTTGATTTTTACTATTTTATTTTGATTTTATTATTTTTTATGAATGTCTAAAATTTCAAATTTCTAAAATAAATATTTATTATTTTTTAAAAAATAAAATTTAGATTCCACCATGTCTTTTAAAAGATAAAAATAATAAAAATATGAGGGAAAGAAATTTTTATTTGATGATAAGATTATAAGGTAATCCGAGTAATGATGTCTAAGAAATCTCTATATTAGAAAATTTTTTAAATATTATTAGCATATTGGAGTATTTATTAAAAAAAATTTTTTCTGTAAAAAAAGTAAAATTAATAAAAAAAGGAAATTAATAAACAATTTTTTCTTAAAAAAAGGATAAATAAAATACGTACACAAATATTTCATTATTTGCATTGCATGCATGCCATTTAATATTTGCAAAATAAATAGTAGCCTCTAAGAATGAGATTTTAAGGTACTTCAAGTAATGATGCCTAAGAAATTTTTTTTCAAAATTATTAATGTACTGAAACATTTTATGAATTCTTTCAATAACAAGGTTTTAATTTATTTTTTAAAATAAAATAGAATAATAAAAAATAATAAAAATGAAAATCAAAACAAAAAAATATAAAAAATAAAAAGCCAAAATTGTGATGAATAAAAGGAAATTAAGAAAATTATTTTTAAATATTAAAACTAAGATCAATTTTATCAATATTAAAGAATAATACATAATTAATTGGTACTATTTTTAAACAGGTGCTATCGTATGCTAATCATTTCCTCTGGATAATCGAATTGTTTCGCAGACTCTAAAATTATTTTTTAATAAATTTTAATAAATTTTAAAATTTTATTAAAAAAATAAGTTTTAATAAGTGATGAATCACATCTAATTAAAAAAAAAATTAATGATGACTCTCTTTGTTTTTTAAATTCATCTAATGATCCTAAAACTGTTAGTGTTAGGCTAAAAAGCTCCAATCTAATCACACTAGCAGAAGCGAAATTAAATGATTAATCAATCACACAAGAGACAGTAATTTAACGTGGTTCGCTCCGACTAACCTACGTTCAGGGATGTGAAATAAGATCCATTAGTTGTAGAGAATTACAAACATACATCAAAATATATGAACCATTCAACAATCAATACCTATAAACCCTCTCAATCTCTTTTAGTTCTATAGAGTATTCTTAACTCAAACAAACACATATCCATGTGCACCCTTTCAATACAACCAAACACATACCCATATGCACCAATACATCATATCTATGTGGACCATCTCAATCTTCTCTAGTATACTCATAAACATTCAAACATATACACCCATAAGATGTAAATTTTTAATACTCTTATGGAGTGTCTATCCCATAAAATCCTACAACTCTCTTTCATCTTTTTCTCATATCTAACCCTGTAGAGACTTCACCTATTTATAACTATATAAACTTATCAATTAAGAATCCCTTTCCTCTTAGAATTCTTCTTCTGTAAGTCAAATTTGCCTATTAAAAATCTCTTTTCTCTTAGAATTTTTCATTTACAAGTTTTCTTATCCATCAAGCAATATCTAATAAATCCCAAATAAATCTTTAATAAATCTTAAAAAATCTTTTATGAGATTTAAATTATTATTCCTATCAGTTAGGACACTTAAAACCCCAAGGTAAATTCCATTTCACACACCATGTCAATGACAAAATTGCTGTTTTGATTAATTAAAGACAAATTAAGAATAAATATTATTGTAGTGAAAATAAAAACGATTAATCCTTAATCCATTAAACACGGTTTCATAGTGTTTGTTGTCACATATCTCTCAAGCCTAAGCTATCAATTTATACTAACAAGTAAATTCATTCATGACTAGTCAACACACATATTCATGACTATATATAGTTCCCATTTGTCATCTATTGAACCAGATATTTTGGCAGGAAATGTATGGTAAAAGCTGTCCCACGATAAGAAAAAACAATGAAATTGGGGCTGGCTTAGCTCATTATTTTAGTGACTTAACTTGTCTTTGTTCATGTATATGGGACTGGAAAACTTTACATAAGAGAATCAAAATCAGGCCGGATAGAGTATTATTAGAAATTGTTAGGTAATTTACCTAGCTTTGAATATTTCAGGTCAATTTTGTTTTGTCTGATGTAGCATAAATTTGACTCCACAAATAAAATGTGATTATATTTCTTTTGAATTTGTACGTGTGTGAATTTTATTTTAATAAAAAAAGCTACAATCTTAAAATAAGGAAAAATTTTACAATACTCAAATTAAATTTTAAACTTGTTAGATGTTATATCCTAAAAAATAATTATATTAATCAATTGAAATAAATCCAATTTAATTTGTCTCCTCTTAAGTAGCAAATTTTGCTTTCTTTTACAAATGTTCACAGAGATGAACTGAATGTGTCGACAACGTATCCAAGTCAATAAGTACAGATCAACGGCATTATATATATATATATATATATATATTTACTTATAACAATTAGTGAAATTTGATATGTGAGCTTTACTGAAGCAATGGATGAGTTTGGAAGCTTGGAAAAAATGAATCTGAACAAATGAAAATTCAATCCAGATTTCCATTCTTGCTGGTGGTTGACAAAGCAAGTCTTGGGAGCGTTGGTGGTCAAGTGTCAACTATCAGCATAAAAGAATTTTTTTTTTTTTTGGGGGGGGAGGGGGGGGGGGGGAGGGGGAATTAAAATAACAGTTAAAATGAGTAAAGAGAATGTAGCTAAAGAGGAAAACCAATTTGCATAATGGAAAACAGAAGGGAGGGATGGTAGCTGTCAGCATCAAATTGTAAATGGAAGGACCAAAGTGATGGAAGTAAAGGATACTAATGGAGTTGTTGGCTAGACACTTTCCTCTGAAATTAAACCATTAAGCACGCACAAGGCACAACAAATTATCACCATCAAAAGATTTTACAGCTATATGATGATCTTTTTTCCTTCTTTAATCTATTGATCAAAAGCAATACCATAAAAATTGACCCATTCTTTTTTTTTCTTTTTAATAAAAGAAGTCATAGTTTGGGATTGAGGAAGTGGTTGCAAACTAATATTTGAATTTTAGACTTATTATATATCATCTTATAAAAATAATTGTATGGACTAACTATGGCAAACTTCAGTTTATTAACAATCATATATAATATTATATTATAATATACATAAAAATCTGATAAGATTTGCTTATGTAAACACTTAGATGGACAATCTATATTATTGAAACATAGAATAGTTCTAAATAATTTTATTTAATCAATTATTTAATTTTTAAAAAATTTAAAATTTACATTTATCCAATTTGTCAAAATATATAAATTTTATCTTAATTTAAACCTGAAAATTAATATAAATTAAAATTTTCAATTATAAAAAAATTATAATAAAAAATTTCATGCATGGCACAGGTAAAAAAAAAACTAGTTATAAAATATATTGATATCTAGATTGAAATCTAGGATCAAAATTATAAAATGGGTACTTCAACATCTATTCTAATATCTTTTATCAACTAATTAATACCAATATTTAATTGTTTTTTGGATCACAAGCTTTTTCAAGAAAGGAAATACTACCAAATTAAAGATAAATATGTGATTACAACTTTATACATTTTTCTCTATTCATATCGTAGCTAGATTCAATCCATCTATAGTGCAGGAACATTGACTATCATGAAGACTTTTTCCTCTCTAAGCAAGCTTGTGTCCTTTGTGAGTCTTTTTCTAATTGATTTTATGGTGTTACAAGTTATTTTTATCAGGTTTTGCAACTAAATAATTTTTTTAGCTTTTTTTTTTTTTTTTACTGAAATTGACTAGCTCAAGCATTTCCTTTCAAAACCAAAAAAAAAAAAAAAAACTTGAAAATTTAGAGATAAGTGAATTAATCTTTGATAACACCTAAAATTATAGTAATTTTACATGCTAAAATAAGTGCTTGGATGGATTTTGGTGCCTTTAATGCTGTTTTTTTTATGATTTTTAGGGTTTAAGATCACAAAGTATGACTTTCATGCAATTCATGCATGTAAGCACACAAGATGCACATTCGGCCATACCATGAAACTAGTAGTTGAATCTTATTAGTCCATTATCACCAATCCATACACCCAAGTGAAGAAGGTGCTTCAAATGCATAAGGACTCTACCCATATTCGGCTATATCCATTCTAAGAAGAGATAAAATTCCAATGAAGAAGTCAAAGCCCTTAAAAACACTAGATAGGTTCAGCTAAAGGTGTTTAAGCTCAATGAAGACTCTTTTGCTAATCTTTTAAAGAATTATACATGGAGCAGGCTTGTAGCTATTTGAATTTGAAAAGTTTGGATAAGAAGTAACTACTTTTTATTGAATCCAAGCCTTAGCCAAACCTAGGATAGAGATTGAATCAAGATTGATTCCAAGCAAGATCAAATAGCCAAATGATATCCCAAGACTCCCAATCAGCCAAGCACTATCAAGACAAAAAAGTTCATGTTCGGCCAATTCCTTGAAGATGAAGATTAACCATATCCTTTAGCATTTGAATTAAATTCAACTTCTTATAATCTTTATCCTTTTAGCCAAACATATGCCTATAAATAGGCAATGTCTCTTCACTTGTAAAAGATTTGACTTTTTACCATTTTTCTTTCTCTCTCTCTTTTTTTTTTCTTTTCTTTAGTTCTCTTAGTTTTCTTAGTTATTGGCATAGGTGACAGATTTACCAATAACAAAGTTGTTTCTAAACTTTCTTTTAATAAAAATATTCTTGCATACAATTCTAGGTTTTAGATAGTTTTTTTTTCTTTTGATTATTTTCAGCAATCATTCTTATTTTTCTACTTTAATCTTGTTTTCATGCAATCTTTGTTTTCTAATCTTTGTTTATTAAAATACTAGTTTTGGTGATTACTCTTTTACATACAAGCTTTCAGTTTCATGATACAATTCTTGCTTCCATTATTCTTTTTATGCAACCCTACTTTTGACAATCTCTAGTTCTCATTATTTGAAAGTTTTCAATCCTTACTTTCTTATATCTAGTTTTGGCTACCATCTCATACTTACTAAGTGATAGTTGGTGAAGTAAAGATCTAGACCTACATTGCTTTCATTCTTCATTTTGCAAATTACCTTAAGTTTTCATTTGTTTAGATATAAAAGATTAGGCTATCACTTTTGATACATGAATCCACCAACATTACATTATATAATCCTTGTAGGAGATGATACTTGAATACTTATCACTTTATTACTTGATCGATCTATGCACTTACAACTATTATGAAAAAAGGGTATCAAGTTTTTAGCACTGTTGTTAGTGATTATAATGATGTTTGGTTCAATATCAATAAGGATTCTCTATTCGCTTATAATCTAAACACCTTTTACTTTTACTTACTCTTATGTGTTTTCTTTTTCTTTTCTGCTATGTCAAATTTTTATTGCAGTGAGGCTAGAACATTCATTGACTATGACAAGCCATCTTTTGAGTACTTTCACCCTCAATTAACATTCCAAGGTCCTAGATTGTATAGCACTAATTAAAGGTATAATGGAAACCCTTTTGCAGCTATAACTTTAAAATTGGCCTCTTTAGTTGAAAAGGTAGATGCACTTGAAATCAATCGTAATCATAGTCATGCATATTTAGTCAAAAGCTCATTTAATAATTTTTATATCTATGATAGAAAATACTATAGTGATAGGTGTTGATATAAACACTTCAACTTTTACTTAAATACCTACATTCAAGATTAAAAGGATCATCTTAGATATGTATAAAGTAGCAGTTAAAAGCCATCATCCATATATATCCCAACCTACCTTATGAACCCTCAATCTTAACAATATTGTTTTCTACCATATGACCCATCTTCTCAACATCATCAATCACCACAACACTTTTCATCATATGATCCACCATCTCTTTTTTAAGAAATAAAACCTTCATTTAATGAAACTCTCACAGAATTCAATTGAAATCAATCCATCGTGCTTAAAATCCAAATTACCAATTTGAAAAGCCTTAACAAACATGTAGATCCAAGTTGGTTGGGTGAAGTGGAGTGTATATCAAAAGATGATCAAATAAAAGGAGAAGAGGTGTATGTTGTTGATGATAATGATGAAGATTTAACTATGAGCCTGTGATGGTAACCTTATCTAGTTTTGTAAAAGTACCTGAAGAGGAAAAAGTCTAAAAAAAAGATGATAAGAAATATATGGATTCTACAAGAAAGAATGAAAAATCCATCCTAGTTGTAAGAGCACTTTTGAAAAGTATAGACTTGAAATAATTGTAAGGATATAAAGAAAAAGTATGAGAATGAGAAAGACATCCAAGAAGACAATCCTAAGAAATAGTAAAATGACAAAGATGATGAGGCACCTATTATGTGCCAACACACGTTAGGATGGAGGACGATGAGGTGGTGTAAATGAAAGATCATACTAAGATAATGAAAGTAGAATTGGCTCTTAAATTAGACATTCTTGAAAAATCTAGCATTAGTTCTACTAAAGTTGAGCCTGAGCCTTACAGTCCACCATTGCTAATTCCCTAACCCTATGAAAATCATGTTTTGAAATTGAATAAGGTGGTGAAGCCTATTGTTGAGGGTTGTTCAGTTGCAAATGTGCTTGAACCTTTAGAAACACCCCTCATTAAGCCTAAAGAAAAGGAAGAAGACACATCACCCATTGCACTTACTCGAATTATATTGACCATAGAAGAACCTTTAGACTTATAAACTAACCCTATAGTTTCCATAATTATACCTCTTTCGCTAGTACTGAAGCTAATGCCCACCTACCTTAGTCCAATTGTAATGAAAATATTATAAAGGTAAAAAATTTAGCCATTACAATTGAACACCACTGCCCTTTAAAGTTTAATGTTGATAATATGGTAAGTACAAAGACTATTAAGTAGATAGATTTTGGTGTTAAATAATCATGTAACCATTCTAGAAAAAAGGTATGGTCTAGTTTGACCAAAACTAGCGATGCTTGGAAGGCAATTCATATTCTACTTTAATGGTTTTTGTTTTTGTTTTCTTTATTAAGATAGGTATGCTTTGATTTTTTTTTTTTAAAGTTTTGTAGGGATGATAATAATGCAAGAAGATGCCACATACAAAAAGATGATTTGGTCTACAAGTAAAATTTTAAGGGAGTATTTTTTTTCCTAGATGCTTAATTGATTTTTTTTAAAGTAAATGTAGGGGGAAAATAGAATGCTTTTTGAAACTTAAAAGATTTTTAAAAATTTTGACCCATTTTTGCTTTCAAACCAAATTGACATGCTAGATCTCATTATTATGCTAGCTTAGTTAAATTTGGCATGGATTTTCAAATATTGACTGAGTATTATATGAGGATTGTTATACGTATGGTGAAGCTTGGAATGAATTTTGGAGCATTCTTTTATTTGGACATGATTTTTATACATATGACTTTACTCCTTTTTAATGAAGTACTATGATTTTTGTAAAGAGTTGTAAGATATTAAATTACATGAAAGTTTGAGGATATAAATAATGCTTTAGAATTTACCCACTTAACCTTCAAGGTAAAATCTTAGGTTGTATTTGACTCAAAAAATGATCTAGGCATTTTTTTGGACCGTTTGAGTTTTTTTCAAGCCGACCTTTAATGATACATCCCTAGTACCCTTAATTTTGAGCTTTTTATAAAATAACTTTTTTCTTGTTTATTTTAGCCTAATAATAAACCCAAGCCTTTTATTTGATTATTATCTCTTCTTTGTTATGACCTAACCCAATTATGCTTATTCATATTATTAGACACATTTATGCATTTGGAAGGAAGGGAGGTATAAGGAATAAAAAAATTAGTAAAAAGAAAAGAAAAGAAAAGCAAAGCCTTAATAAAGCTAAAAATGGCTTAGTGAAAAAAATGTCAAAAATAAAGTGATGCCTCAAAGTTTCAAAAAGTTCTCAAATGTTTAATTCAAAGTCTAAGAAATTTCAAGAATGTAAGCTAAGGGTTATAAGACTAAATTTTTTTTCCTACCTTAACACAAGCCTTACAATACAAACCTTAAAGATCTTTTGATTTTGAGTCAAGTATGAAAACCTAACATTAGTGGAGAGAGAAGGGTAAAATAGACCTATAAAGTTTATTCAGTCTTTAAATTGAAATGTGATGAGATGTTTTACATTCTTTTTACTTGACTTATATGTATAAATTAAAGATAGAGTAATTTCATATGTATGGATGATCATAAGATATTGAAAGCTTGCTTTTTAAAAGAATTTCTTGTAAATCTATGTTTATGATTATCTTTGTATTATGCGATAGTACATGAATGAAAGTTTATATAATTTTTAACTTTGTAAGTATGATTATTAGTTTTATTGATTTGAGAGTTTTGCTTGAGGATAAACAAAGATTTAAATGTAGGGATATGATAGCACATAAAATTATAATAATTTTACATGCTCAAATAAGTGCTAAATTTTTAATTTGGATGGATTTTGGTGCCATTAATGTTGTTTCTATGATTTCTAAGGTTTAAGATTTTAAAGCATGACTTTCATATAATTCATACATACAAGCATGCATAATGTACATTCGGCCATACCATAAAGCTAGTTCTCGAACCCCATTGATCCATCATCACCAATACATGTAGCTAAGTGAAAAAGGTGTTTTATATGCATAAGGACTCTACTCACATTCGGTTATACCTATTCCAAAAAAAGATAAAATTTAAATGAAAAAGTTTAAGCCCTTAAGAACACTAGATAGGTTCAGCCAAAGGTGTTTGAGCTGAAGGAGAACTCTTTTGCTTATCTTTTGAAGAATTATACATGGAATAGCCTGTAGCTATTTGAATTTGAAAAGTTTGGATAAGAGGCAACTACTTTATCTTGAATCCAAGCCTTAACTGGACCTAGGATGGAGATTGAATTAAGATTGAATCCAAGCAAGATCAAATGCCCAAGATGATATCCCAAGAGTCCCAAGTAACCAAGCACTCTCGAGACGAAAGAATCTATGTTTGGCCAACTCCTTAAAGATAAAAATTAACCTTATTCATTAGGATTTGAATTAAATTTAACTTTTTGTAATCTTTATCCCTTTAGCAGAACATATGCCTATAAGTAGGCAAGGTCTCTTCACTTATAAAAGATTAGACTCTTCACCATTCTTCTTTCCTTCTTTTCTTTAGTCTCTTTTCTTTTTTTTTTTTTTTTTTAGCTCTCTTAGTTTTCTTAGTTATTGGTTTAGGTGACAAATTTGCCGATAATAAAATTATTTTTAAACTTTCTTTTAACAAAAATATTCTTGCATACAATTCTAGTGTTTACAAAGTATTTTGCCTTTTATTGTTTTTGGCAATCATTCTTATTTTCCTACTTTAATCTTGTTTTCATGCAATCTTTGTTTTCTAATCTTTGTTTATTATAATATTAGTTTTGGCTATTAGTCTTTTACATACAAACTTTCAGTTTCATGATGCAATTCTTGCTTCCTTTTTTCCTTTTATGCAACCCTATTTTTGGCAATCTCTAGTTCTCATTATTTTCAAGTTTTCAATCCTAACTTTCTTAGATCTAGTTTTGGCTACTATCTCATATTTACCTAGTGATAGTTGGTGAAGTAAAGATCTAGACCTACATTGCTCTCATTCTTTATTTTACAAATCACCCTAAGTTTTCATTTGTTTAGATATAAAAGATTAAATTATCACTTTTGCTGCTTGAATCCACCTAACATTACATTCTATAATTCTTGTGAGAGATGACACTTGAATACTTATCACTTTATTATTTTATCAATTTGTGCAACGAAAGTGGGCTATCAATCTTCATTTCATTATTTCGTATCCCAATATAAATTCTCTTATAAGTCGCCATAGTCAACACCAAGAAACTACCATGAACCCCAGGATGGCGGTGATAGTGCTAGCCAAATCGCTGACTAAAAGTACAGAAATTTGCAGTACTATTGCAGTGTGGTTTTAATAAAATAAAATCCTGAATCAATGGCAGATATATACATAAATAAGGAGGTGGGTGGGAAACACCAATTCCAGGAAAGTGCTTTCTTCGACATCAGTGTGGGGGATTCCGACAATCATTGAAGCCCCACTAAAATAAATATGCTACTTGATTTGTTATTTTGTTTCACTGACTGACTTTTCTCTCGTTTGTTCCTTTCTTATGAAGGTCCAAGTCTTCCCATCCAGTCATGTAGTAGATTGTATACTTTTCAGCTTTTCTAGAAGAAAGTAGCATTCATACCCTCTGAGTGAATTACTATAATATGTTTAGTCTAATTCATGGTTGATTCAGATAAGATTGAGAAGATATATATGACAAAGATATACATGAAGATTATGAAGCCACGAAAAAAATTAATAATAATAATAATAATAATAATAATAATTAATATTGGTTCTTACTTCTTACACTCTTGGGGTTCGCTCTCATCTCTCGTTTCAATCAAGCTACAAATTGAAGTGATTGCATGATTCACGAGTAACTAAGAAAGTAAAGTGTGATTGTGCAACTTCTTTTCTTGAGATTTAAGAAATATTTATCTTTCATGATCGGACTACGGTATCTAAATTTTATAGTTAGTTATACATGATACTTATGATTTTTTTTTAACATAATTTGATGATATTTCATTTTTTTTTTAATTATGCATATATATATAAGTAAAATTCTGAATTGAATTTGAGGTTAAAATTTAGTAATTATATGCATATAGAGTTGTTTTAATCATATTTGTGAATATATTTAATTCATATATTTATTTTTAAGAAGTGTTATTTATTAGGTAATTTCAATTTTAATATTTGTAACAATTTTTTCTTTTTTTTTTTTTATATTTCAAGTTACGATATCTTTTATATAAAAATTTTGAATTTGGGTTGAAGCTAACGGAGGCAGAAGATAAAATCAAAATGAAACCATACCCACCAAAATGTAAATGTGAACTTGCTTGGCAACTACATATATATAATATATAAATATAAATAAAGGAAAGGCTTTACTACCAAAGCAATAGCCAATTAATCTTGATCTAAATCTTAATTGTGATGGGCCAAAATCAGTAAGCGACAAAAAGTGGAAAAATCTTTAAAAAATTGTGTAGCAAGTGCTGTCAACTGAAGCTTCCTCGTTGCCAATTCAAAAACCCTAATTCAAATGCCAAAATAATTCAAGGACATTTCCTTGCACTTTCTCACATCACTTTTATTATTACCAAAAACAATTCAAAGACAAATGCAATATCTAAGTAAAATAAATAAATAAATAAATAAATTGAACAAATGGTCTATTTCATTGGATTTCCTTGTTACTGCCTCTTCATGTCATGAGTTCGTGACCCATTGGACACTCATGCCCGATTGACCTTAGAATCTGCTTTTTGACTCTATATTGACGTGCTCAAGGTGGCGTCAAATTCTACTAAAGCAATCAAAGTAGGAACAAAATAAGATTGAAAACCCATGCCACTTGTTTATCGGCAATAATCGTATAATTTATTAATAAAATATTAAAATTTTACTTTTAATAATTAAATTTTTTATTAAATTAATAATTAAAATTCAATCTCTAACAATTTTAAGAATAAATAATTACTTGTTTCAACAATGAATCCATATTATGTTACAATATAAGTTGCAGAGATTATGTCTATAATTTTTAATATGGTAGGCTCTTTTTTTTTTTTTTTTTAATATTTAAAATTATTAGAATCTTTATCATTAAAATTAAAAATTAATATTTTATTAACAAATCACAAAAATAAAAAAAAATCTTTAGTTTTTATTTGTTTTATCAGGAAGATTAAGAATAAAAAATAAATTTGTCAATAAAATAATTAAGAAAAATATAACTTAAATGTAGTTTATAATTAAAAAAATTAGTATCATATTAATAATTATTAATATCAAAAAGTAGTTAAAATATAAAAATTAATATAAAATATTATAAAATTTGAGAGTATCAAAAACCGAAAAGAAAATGTAATTTTGAGACCTTAAAATAAAAAGTCTAAAAGCATAAGAGTTTATTTAAAAAATAATAATATGTTAGAAAAAGGTTAGTTCCCCCTTATGTTTTTGTCTAGCTTAAAGAGAAACATAAACACATGATATTGTCCCGTTAAAAGAGATATTGTCTTCACCTTCTTTTTGTTTTCAAATGCTCGGTTTTATTCGAACCAAAAGGCAAGAAAGGAGAAAAACTTGTACTAAAAAAATCAAATTGAAAATATATGTCACCAACATCTTGCTATTATGAATGACCCAAATTTTGTCCTATCTAATTATCTTATTTAAAAAAGAATAAAATCATGTTGACATTTTATAAGGAGTTTACTATTTAAGCTTTGCTCAATAAAAAGAAGGATAGAAGTAAAACTTTGGTTATAATTTAATTTTTAAAAATTCAACAAGGAAAAAATAAAAAATATATATGTTTTTAACTAGTGTGTTTAGTAAAAAAGATGAATCTTTTTTTTTTTCATCTTATTTGTTATTTGATCGATTTGAAAAAAAAAAAGAAAAAATAAATAAAAATTATATTATTTTTCGTTAAATGCCTTTTGCAAATAGAGATAAAAAGATAAATTCTAAACAAGAATAGATAATCTTGTAAATTTTGTAACATCTAACTCATATTTCTCTCATTTTTTTCTCTAATGTTTTAAATTTAAAATGATTTGTTTTGAAAATAATCTTTTCAATCATATTTTCTTTCATCCCATCTTCTCTTTTACCAAGAGTTGATAAAATTTTTTTGTTTTTCATTTTTCTGTTCACCCCTTCAATTTCCATTTTTTTCACTCTATCAAGTAAAGTCTTAGAAAATTTAAATTTAAGGTTAGAACCGACATTATACATGAAAGATAGGTGAAGAACTTCATACTTCATAACTAAAAGAATCCGCTATGAGTTTAATTTAATTTTATATTAAATTTTCATTATTGACTTATTGATATGATTTAATTCAATAATTTTTTTATATAAATATAATACTTGATTATGATAATTATTTTTTTTATGCTTCTAACTTGATTAAAAAAATCCAATTAGTGCTTTTTACTCAAACTTTCATTGTCAAATGTGAACCCTTATTTATTAAATAAAATTGAAAAACTTTACAAATTCTTAATTGATTGAGTTTGAATTTTGTTCAACGATGATCCAGCTAATTATTGAATATAACATATATTATAGAATTCAAGTCCTAACGTGAAGTTATAATCTCGAATCCTTCTAATTCATACAAAAGACTAAAATTAAAATAGATATGTTTTATTTATCTTCGAAATTTTTTTCATTTCTTTTTCATCACTTGACCAATATTTTATTGCTTTCACACCAAATAAAATTATTTTTTTAATCCAAGAACTGACTTTTGGCATTCTACTTGGTCAATTGGTCAAATAGTCGATTCAATCATAACCCATGTGCGGTTTTATAAATAGTTTTTTTAGAATATTAATTTTTATATTTTGTTAATGAGATTAAATCACAGCAAAGTTTTATAATAATTTTTAGGGAAATGAGTTGATAAGGTGAAAGCTCTATTTCTATACTTTTTTCCATTTTATATGAAACTACTTGTGTACAATAAATCATGTGAAATGAATCATGATCAGGATAAATGTAATCCAATCAAGAAGGGCCACGCAAATAGGGCACACATATAGACCAAAATTTGTGGTCTAAGTAACTTAGATACAATACTTTCTCCTAGGGACAATGTTTACCGCCTACCAAAAACAACAGACGTGAGTGTTAGTGCAACTGGGCCCAGTTCGAATGCACTAAAGTTGAGCCATACGTCACCCCCATGACGCCACTCAACCGAGACTGACACGTGGCCAAATAAGCAGCTTCGTTGCATCTATCCAGGAAAGTGTCCATGAAGCAGCAGCTCATTAAAAAAAAAATTGATTTTTATTATATTTTAAATAATTAAAATTATTTATTTAAATAAACGTATAAAATGGATGCATCTACGGCTAACAGGTTTCCCTTCCTACACAATATCAAAGACCAAAGTCCAGCTTTTCCTTTGAAATGGACTTTTCTCGTGAGAGCTCAAACCCTAACCCTAATTACACCTTCTTCCCTGAAAACTTTGATCCGATGGTCCAATTCGAGCTGTCGGATTATCTTATGGTCGATGATGGCGTCTTCAAGGAAGATACGTCGTCGCACAATATGGCATCATCGGAGAAGGGCTTGGGAGGCGCTAATGAAATTAGTGGTGCAACATCAAAAAATAGTAACATGCAAGTGATATGAGCACCCACTACTGGGATTTTTCTTTTTCGTTTTCTTCTTGAAAACCCATAAAAATAAGCAAATTAAGCAAATTTATTATTCTTTAATTATTTTGCTTAAAAATTGTAGAAAATGCAAAAGTGGAGTGACGAAAAACAAGTCGGAAGTGGGGCATCGAGTTGTATTTCGAACGAAATCAGAGATGGAAGTCATGGATGATGGATATAAATGGAGGAAATATGGGAAAAAGTCCGTGAAGAACAGTCCGAATCCAAGGTAAATTTAGTACAAATTTAAAAGAATAAATTTTTTTTTACTTGGGTTTATCTTATCTTATTGCATGAAATGATATATACAACTTTTTATATGAATAATACACTTCCCTGATGTTGGAACCACTAGATCTCATCATGGTTTCAATATTAAGCGGGACCCCATAACTTTGTATACATCTATGGTGGTTTATATTCATTTATTTGATATATTATATTTCCAAATTGATATAATTAACTTCATAATAACTTTATTTTTTCACATTTCTTTCTCGTGTTCATTTGGAAATAATATAATTCAATTGTGCTGACAACCTATGTCATGGATTTGGATTATAAAATGGGCTGCAAGTTGGATTATGATATTATTTTAGTGTTTAATTTTTTAAATAATTTATAGCAATATGTTAATTGGTTCTTTGTCTTTCGCAATTGTTAATCTTCAATTATTATTAAATCGTAAATAATTTGCACGTTCATCTAATATGTATCTGTATAAAAAATTATGCATGGAATCTCTCATATGTGTCGATATAAGAAAATTATACCTAGAATCTTTCTCTTTCTATCATTCTTTCTTGTTCCAAATAGTTACGCCCTCGAATAGATGCTAAACTAGCTTTAGTTTTAGAAAAACCATGGGAAGGAAGACTGGTTTACCGTCATATAATTTAGCACACAGAAGAATCAAACCCATCAAATCACAGAGCATGATAGTAGCAAATTATATTCGAAAAGGGGGGGGGGGGGGGGGGGGCGCAAAAGTGGGACGCCCCATCGAGCAAATTGCATGAAGTAGACTGCAAGAGGCATCTGACTGCATTTTGACTCTTCCTTCCTACCTGTTTTGCCCAAAACGAAATCATAGCCTTGCATTTCGTGGCAGCCTGTGCAACTAGCGCTTCGTGCCCACCATCTCTCTCTTCTGCTACAAATTATCTTTGCATTTCGTTCTTAATTTAGGTAGAAGTCATATGGCTATAGAGAAAAGGAGCTGGAGTTTCCAGCCTTTCGGTAATTCTTCACTCTTTTCTGGTAGATGATGCCAAAAAAGCATGCACGGACGGGTTTAAAGGATAAAGGCTGTGATAAAACATATAACACAGTTGTTGGCTATGCTAGTTGAATCTAGTTTCTTTGGAAGTCTAGCTATCATGAATGTTTGATACTTAAGAAAACTTCCGGTTGAAAAATAGGTTAGAACCAAAGGAATCGAGTAGATCGGTGCTCTCTTGCTCGAAGGCCTAATAGATTGTTTAAGTAATTATTGGGGGCCTGTGGTCTTATTATGTTAAGAATTAAGAGCAAGCTGGCAGATGGAATTAAACTAATTAAGCTAAAACTATTATAAGAGCAAGTGGAAGCTGGGATGGGTTTACTCTCGGCTTCTCCGGAATAACAAATTAACCTGTGAAAGAATGAAATTGGAGTCAAGTGGGTGGAGAGTTGTCTGAGGCATTAATAGACAGAAATGGGAGCTGTGAAAGGACTACTCGAGAGCCTTTCTCAAAATTAAATATATAAAATAGTGAGTGCGGGGCCGATTAAATGCAAATGCTTTGCTGCAACTAAAGTTTACATAGTTCAATATTGGCCTGGTTGCATTCGTGGACCTCCTCCCAAACTACTGTGGCTTTCTATCTAATTTAATTGTAATAAATGGTAAACAAACCATTATATATATTTTAATTTTAAAAAAAAGAATTTCAAACTTAAAAGTCTTCTGTTCGAATTTTAGATGTTTAAGATAAAAAATAAATTTTGAATTATAGTAAAATATTTAATATAATAATTAAATTTTAAAAATTTTTAACGTGATATTTAAATTGTAAATCTATTAATTAATATAATATTCGCTTGTGATATTATTAGTTTTAAATGATAACATATGATAAATAAATAATCTTTTAAGTACTATATTAATAAATAAATTTATAGTTCAAATATTATGTTAAAAATTTTTAAAATTTAAATATCATATTTTACATTTTATTATAATTTAATAGATGGTTGTGATATTATATGAATCTTGGAATGGATGGAAAGAGTAAAATTATAGATAAACATAAGCACCACTTATTATATTAATGATCCAAAATCATCTATACTTAAAAAAATAAATTTATAGGGGTATGAATTTATATGTTAATTATGTATTCCCCCATTGTTTTCTTGGTTGATCATGATTGAGCTGATGTGAATATATATAATTCTTTTTAAGCAGGAATTATTATAAATGTTCAAGTGGAGGATGCGATGTGAAGAAGAGGATAGAAAGGGACGGAGACGATAAAAGCTTTGTGATAACTACCTATGTAGGTGTTCACAATCATGAGAGCCCATACATGGCTTACTATAATCAAATGCCCCTTATGGCTCCTAATGCTTGGACCCTGAAAGCTTCTCCTCCCTCTTCTTCTTCTACATGAAAAAAACAAAAAAAAAAAACATATATATTCTTACTTGAAGCTTCTTCGTCTCTTTATATCATATTGCTTAACATGCATGGCCATCTACTCGAAAGATATTTTACATGATTTTCTTTGTATTATAGACATATAAAATGCTCTTCACAGAGATTAGTTTGACACTATTTTTCCCACAATGCTTTTTTGGGCTGAACAGTTAAAATCCAGCCTATATGAGAGAGATTTACCTCCTCCAAAGCCACTTTAGGCCTACTTGAATGGGACTGGGACAAGCTAGTGGATTCACTTTCAGTCGTTTGTTGTTGTTGTTACAGTTTTAAGAATTTATGCCTTTGCTATGAGAACTTCTTTTTATCGGTATTTTAATATATATATATATATATATATTTTTTTTTTTTTTTTCTTCAAGTAAAACATCCATGCAGTTATGAATGAAGCTTCATATAAAGGTTCAGATACAATTCTGAAATAACAGGATTATATGTAAAAATATGATCTACTCTTAACTAGGGATACTGTTATATTTAGCCTTTAAATTATATAAAATTTTTAATGTGATATCTCTTTTTTAAAATATGTAATGTGATATTTATATTATTTTTTTATGTGTCAAATTGATATTCGGGATTAACACCGTTAAATAAATTAAGTTTATCGTCCAATAAAATAATGACATATAATATTTTTGTGTCATGAAATTTTATTGTCATAAAAAGTTTACATAAAATTATACATATGGCATTCATGTGAAGTGTACGTGTTTATTGTATTTACATGAATGTTACATGTTATTTTTAATAATAAAGCAAGTGTCGAGTTCTCGAGGGACAACGTCCAGACGACGTCCTTAAGCATCGGTCGGAGCTCTTTATTGCAAAACTGTTTGTACTCAACTCGAGGGTATCACCATGGCCTTTTTTAACTTCCACCACCAAAAACGACGGCATCAAAAACTTGGCCCTAATGCCATAAAAGTGCTTACCAAAGAAGTATAGAAATTAATCCCACTCGCTTGAATTGCATGAGGAAAGCTCTCAGATTTATATAAGCAAAAGCATATACAGGTAAGAAGATGAGATTTAGCAGATTACAAAGGTGACACTTAGTATATTAGAATTTTGATTAAACTTAATCTACGATAATCATCATCTATTATCTTGCTTTTGAATTGGTCTTGGAATCATCCTTAGCATGCTCTTACTCGTTTTAAACTACCTTTTTTTTAACTACAAGTTACCAACTGGTCTCTATTATTCAATTGCTGGAACTAGATCTTGATATCAATATTTCATCACTATTTGAAAGAACTACAATCATGGCTCATATCATAATTGATAATACCTCCACCATAGCACTCGAAAACATAGCAAGCTCCTCACTGCTATGTCAGCTCACATGTGAAGAATTATGAACACTTTTTATTTTATAAAGAAAATCCCAAAAAGAAATTATAAATATTAAAATTTAAATTATAAATATATTAAATGTTATATTTTAAAAATAATTATATGGACCAATTAACTATTCAAAAAAATATATTTTAAGAAGTAATCAGGTAGAATTTCTTAATTTACATGACAATTAAAATGAAAAAAATTAAGTGAATGATATATATCCCTATAACTAGTAAAGTGAAAAAAATAAGAAAAGGTAAAAAATCCAAAAAGTTAATATTTTCATGTCTTGATTGATACGTATGACATTCTAATTACTTAATTTAGGTCAAAATGACTTTTAATTGAACATTGATAAACGTTGGTCTAATTCAAGTACCAAATTGAAGAAACATTTATTCGGAAGTACCATTCATGCAATTAACCTGAAATTGACAACTCTAATGAATTTGACGCGCATTCTAACGCGTGTCTCTGTTTAATCACACCCGTATCAGCAGCACATGAAAAAAAAAAAAAAAAAAAAAACCATTCTCAATCTATTCAAAAACCAATTCTGGATCCTGACTTTAACTTATTTTTATGCATCTGAGTGATTTCTCCTTTTCCCTAATCTTCGGATAACCCTCACTTAAAACATTGATTTTTTTTCTTCGTAAATATATGATTTTAACCAAAGTTTATTCAATTAAGAATTGGAAGCTCTAAACTGAAATTTGAAGAGATAACCCACTCCTTGTCTTTCCATTTTAAAGAAACCCATTTGGAATTTTCTTTTGGTTAGATCCAATTTGATTCTGAAATGACGAGTTTCGGGATACTGGATTTGGATGTATATTGGGTTGATTTTGGTCTGAGATGTATTTTGGATGGAAAATTTTGATACCCATTTCTATATACTGTTGCTCTGCTTTGAATTTCTTCCTGTTTGATGGGACTTGATTAGTCTTGCTATTGTTTGTAGAATTGAGTTGGGTTTTCTTTTTGGAGTAGATTTCTTTTTGGTTCTCAGAGAAGAAAAGAGAAAAAAAAAACATGTTTTGGAGGGAACGTGAGAGGGAGAACAATGAGCTTAATGGAGGACCTCTTTGTGGGCATGTTAGAGTTCTTGTTGTTGGTGATTCAGGTATTGAATTTTACTTTTTTTTTTATTAAAGAATTTTTGTATTCATTTATTGTGTTTGTTTTTGCAAATTTGGCTGCTTTTCTGTATGAAGTAGCTGTTTAGGGTGTTTAATCTCAAATTTTTGTATGCTATAAAGTTATTATTAATTGCAACTATACCAGAAGGAACAAACTTGATTGTATCTTAGTGTGTAGAACTATCGTTTAGCTGTTGTTAAATTTATGAATTTTCAGTTTAAGATTCCTGAATTGTAACTCTGCTGGACAAAGAAGAACATTTGGTTTACCTGCCAACATGTAAGGATAAAAGTACTTCAAGCAACAGATGGTTTTGTTTGTGCATAAAAAAATTGAGAACTTGATTAATGATCATTCGTAATATTAATGCTATAAATAAGAGGTGAAGTATGGTGTGAAATAATTGCCTGACTAACTTAGTTTTTGGTTGAGGAGATCTGGTGTGTGATCTATATGTGTGAGCAAAAAAATTGAAGCTGTTGGATTATATGAGATGACGTACCAAGATTTGAAAGAAATGGGAAGAAGGTAGAAGGTTTAGTAGGTTAATTAGGTAAACTTTAGAGCTAACTTGGTATAAGGGGGAGCACTACAGGTTGAACCAAGGATCTCTTCCCATACCCCATCCCACCCCTAACACTTGAGCTAATGGTACACTTCAGTTTAGTTCGAGGGAAAATCTGCATGACCTTGGTGACAGTACTTCAGTAATTTGTTGATGATTGTTTTATTACTTTCTGTATGAAGAGAAGAAATCTTCATAAAGGAGTACTGGTTTCATGTTCCTATGCTATTTCTTTTGGATGTTATTTTGATTTGTTTTTGATTGCCTGAGTGCTTCTGACACTGTTTTGCGCCCTTATTGAGCAACAAGCTGAGTCTTGATCTGCTGTTGTGATATCTTTACTTCTCATGCTGAAATTAAATGCCCTCCTCCAAAAAGATGTTTGTTTTCAACTTTTTATAAGATGCCAAACTTTAGCTTAAAATCTTAGTCTTTGGCAGGTGTGGGAAAAACTTCTCTTGTTCATCTGATTGTCAAAGGCTCTTCCTCTGCTCGCCCTCCTCAAACAATTGGATGCACAGTTGGTGTGAAGGTAAGACTCGGTACTCCTTTGTTGTTTTGAATAAAATTATTGTTTAAGTTCATTCACCAAGTAGTCACTACTATGTCTACACAGCACACCACATACGGTAGTCCTGCTAGCTCTTCAAGTAGCATAAAAGGGGATGCTGGGAGAGATTTCTTCATTGAACTCTGGGATGTGTCAGGACATGAGCGATACAAAGATTGCCGTTCTCTTTTTTATTCACAAGTTAATGGTGAGTACTTAATCTCTTTGCTTGAGCAAATTCTCGAGTTCTTGTAATTGTTGGTGGGAAAATTTTCTTATGCTTAATTTGCAAGTCTGGTAATCCACAATCTTTTTTGTGCTTTTTCTAAGTATTGGATTTCTTGCTGTCAGCATGTTCTATTGAGTACTAGCTTTAAATTGAGTTTTCCATTGTATGAGGAACAGATTGAGTACCATGGCTATTTCTTGGTTGAAGTTATTCTGATTAGTGCCCTGATACATTTACATTCATAAATATGTTGTGATGGATACTGTCATCAGTTTCTCTGTATCAGCTTTCTCATAGCCCTATTATTCCATGAATGGAATAAAGCCAGTGGCAGCTGCATAGTTCCCATGTTTTTGTTCGAGTCAAAAGATATTTAATTTTTGGGCTGCCCTTGATTCTACAGATCAGTTGATGAAAAAGATGGTTTAGAAAATTGTTGTTTGTTCTCTATAGAATCCCTGTAAGCTTTTAACTGGGATGCAAATTGGCAAAATACCAAAATGTATGGATTTATTCCATGGAGATGTTTGCAATATAAGTTGATTGCACATATTGCAATTTTAACTTAATGGTCTTAAATATTATCAGCATGCCATCATTACCATACTATTGACTGTGACATGTGGTTTTTCTCATGATTCTCCCTTGAAATCTTGTGCAGGTGTTATTTTTGTTCATGATCTTTCCCAAAGGAGAACAAAAACAAGTTTGCAGAAATGGGCAGCTGAGATTGCGGCAACTGGGACATTTTCAGCTCCTCTAGGTTCTGGAGGTCCTGGGGGACTTCCTGTCCCATATATTGTTATTGGTAATAAAGCTGATATTGCTGCTAAAGAGGGTATAAAAGGTAGCAGTGGCAATCTGGTTGATGTAGCTCGTCAGTGGGTTGAGAGGCAGGGTTTGCTTCCATCTAGTGAGGAGCTTCCACTGACTGAGAGTTTTCCTGGTAGCGGAGGCCTTATTGCAGTAAGCTTTCTAACTTATGCATTGTCGCATTGACTTGCTTATATGCCATTTAGAGGAAGAATTTCTTTCTTATTTTATTCTTTCCTTGTTACATCCTTGCGGAAATTATGGAAAAACTTGGGTGTTTCATTGTAATTTATCTATTTCAATGTAGAATTGTAGTTGCGATAAGAGTGTAGTCCTCTATACAACATATTGGCTTAAAAAAAGGGAAATGATACAGTTCCGTTCATAATAGGATAGTTTTGCTTTTACTTAATTAATTTACATCTCAAATTGCTGCTGCTAATTGTAGATGGCTAACATTTTGGTCGATGTTTTACAGGCTGCCAAAGATGCAAGATACAATAAGGAAGGTATCATGAAATTTTTTCAAATGGTATTATTGCCCTCCTTGCTTGCTTTGTTTGGTATTCTAGTCTCTCAAATTTTAATGGGCTAGCTATTGTTAAACATATATTATACTTGTTTCAGTTGATCAGGAGAAGATATATTTCTGATGACTTACCAACCCCAACTACATTGTCCATATCTCCTGGTCAGAGACCTTCGAAACGTTTAGATGAAAATTCCAGTGATGATGATCAGTTGTACAAGCGTACGAGGTAAAGTCAGGCTAAGAAGTTATCATAGGAAACTTTATGTAGGAATACCAATGTTCTTCTCTATCCCTTGTTTGTAGTGCCCTATTTGAAAGGTTTTTTCGTTTGATTGCAGTTTGAGTGGCGACCCTTACAAGTACAACATGCTTCCTCCACTACCAGCTCAGCGCAATCTGACTCCGCCTCCCACCCTTTACCCTCAACAGCCAGTTTCAGTGACTGAGAATTACATCCTCCCAAGATTCTCCTTCACTGGCTCCCAAGAAATCAGCAGCAGCAGCTCCAAATCAAAGCGGGCGGACATTAATGTCTGATTTAATCGTCCCCAACGTTTGCCACAAAACAACTGCCATTACTGGGAGGGGAAATGTTGTGTTGGCCACATGATCCTTTGCTCCGTATTCTTTTCCCTCATTCGTTTTGCTTGTAAAACTGGCATTCCAATTCTTTTATATTCACACGCCCTCTAGTTATAAGGGGTTTCTGGGTTTTACAGTTTTACTAGATGTACAATTATTGATTGCTTACCCCCCAAAATATAGTTAATTCTTTTCAATCAGGCCTACTTTCCTTTCACATTTTCCCCCTGATTTTATTTTCACTCTGGGGAACAATTGATGAATGGAAAATATGAACTTCCAATGATGAATAAAGTCAAAAAGTGTATCTTAATTTTCAACAAGGTGGGATAAAAAATAAAAAAAAAAAGAGATCACTTTATCTTCCTTCAATCCTTGCCACTTTTTCTTCGCATGTCTACTTCGCATGGTTTTTCTTTCACATCTTTCACGAGTTTTTTCTTTATATTTCTATTTTGCATTATTTCCCCTTTACATTTCTACGACGACGAATATTGGTTCATTAGAAAAAACAACAATTTCACTTCTTTTTTCCCTTTTTTTTTTCATTTATTTTGTATATTTCAAAATTATATTATTTTTTGAATATTTTAAATTTTATTTTTTATCTGTTAAATATTAAAAATCATGGTATATTAATTTTTAATATTAAATAACTAAAGTCATTTGTCTTAACTATATGAAAGTCAACAACAAAGGTACACTTTGGGACATGGGTATTTTTTTTTTAAAGGTTTTATACAATTATGAAAGATTAATTTAAGTTGATATTTAACTCGGAGGTTTATATGTTGCTAATGAGATATTTTTTTAATGATAATGATGAAATTATAAGATTTTAAGGTTTTAAATTAAGTTTCATTTATGGTGAGTTTGATTATTTAATTAAGTTATAATTTAATTGATTATTTATTGATATAATAATTAATTATATGAATGTAATATTTGATTATTAATATAATTTAAAAAAATTTCATATGCTTAAAATTTTAGATATTGATAAATTTAAGTGGGTGTAAAGGTATTGTTTTTATTAAAATTTTAAATATTTTTAATTTTGTAGGGCAAAATTATTATTTTATTAAAGTTTAATTGTTGATATAATTGTAATAAATTTTCATAAGCTCCATCGGGATAATTGCCTCCATAACCATTACGTAGATCCGTGCTCCACGACGGTAAATCTAATTCTTTTTTTTTTTTTTAGATTAAAAGTACAGTTACAATCATAAAATAAAACACTAAAATAAACAATGCTTTACTCGGGTGGTAAGCGAACGCATAGCGGCGGCTCTGCTCTCTTAGCTGAATTTCCCTAAAACCCTGCTCTAAAGTCTGAAGGTCAGTCTTCTCTTTCTTTCATTTCTCTAAAACCTAAACTTTTGTTTCTCCTTTCACCTCTTCTTTATCTTTTTGTTATGGGAATTAAACCTGTAGGATTAGCTTCAGCATTGACTATATCTTCTTTGTTATTTGATCTTTAACTCGTAATCTGGAGCTTTTTTTTTTTTTTTTGCCCTCTTTTTATAAATTTTATGGGTCTTAACTAATTTTCGGACTTTAGATTTCTGTTTGTTTTTTTACATCTTTTATACTTATTTATGCCTTCATAATGGGTTTTTGTTACTGCACGATGCGATGCTTTTGTTCTTTTTATGAAATCGGTATTTGCTAAATTATTGTTAAAAAATAGAAGGGATGTTAAAGTTCAAAGCTTTTTGGAATTTTACTCACTCTGAAAGAGTTAAAATTTTTTTTTTTAAGAAGAAGAAATATAATTTTGGGAATTGAGTTTATGTGATTGTTTAAGAAACCTGTAGTTTTTTGTTCACAAAAATAAGAATGTGGTTTGCAGTATTCTGAAATTGGAATTATCCATTTGATTGTTATGTATAAAATCATTATAAAATGTTATGGACTGAGGCTTTGTCACAGAGAGTAGAAAATATAGAAGAGAGGAGAGGGTGATAGAAAAGAAGAGATAGAGATAGAATTTGAAAGAAGAGAGTAATAAGCCAATTCATTCATAATGAGTCTCATTACAGTGTACCCTTATATAGGCATATACGCCAATCATGTGTTGCTAATTACAATGAAATGCTAATTACAATTATTTAGTAATAAGGAAGTTGAGTTGTCAGCTGTCTCGTGTGATACTAACAGATTGCCTTTATCACCAGCGCTCACTCCATGCTAATGTTACCTTCCTGTCATTTTCCCTGATTCTTGAACCTGCCACCTTTAGCTTCTCTGTACCAGAATCTACTGCCTTCAACTTGCTTATGTCATTCTTCAAGCCAACCATTCTACTTGGTTTTTTTAATTCTTCTGCTAGCCCCCACTGTTTTCATCACATTACCCCCTCTTTAGCTGATCCTTGACCCCAAGGATCAAAATTTGGAAACTGAGCACTAAGTGTTGAGTAATCTTCCCAAGTTGCATTCTCTGGGCCCAGGTTTAACCATACCACCAAGAGCTGTGTAACAGTTTGATTGTTTCTCTTAACTATCCTTTTGTCCAAAACTGCAGCAGGATAGACTAGGTGCTGTCCTTCATCGTTTACTTCTGGTGGAGCTATGCTGGGCACCATTTTAACTCCAATCTTCTTCTTCAGCAGGCTGACATGGAACATTAGATGTAACTTCAAATGAGCTGGCAATTGCAACTTATATGCTAGAGGACCAATCCTTGCAAGCACTGTATAGGGCCCCTAATAGCTGGCAGTTTGCCTGTATGGCTGAAGGTTCAGATAAACTTCATCTCCAACCTGGAATTCCCCTTTCACTTCTTTTCTTGTCTGCATAAAATTTCATCCTGTTTAGGCCTTCTGTAATTGATCAATCAGCAATTTGCTCAGTTGTTCCCTCTCCTTGAGTAGTTTTTCTGCAGTAGACACCTTAGCAAGAGAGCTGACATCCCAAGAAAAGCCTGGAGGAGGATATCCATATAACGCTTGAAAAGGACTCATCTCAATTGCAGTGTGGTATGTGGTATTATACCACCACTCTGCCAATGGTAGCCATTTAGCCCAAGTCTTAGACTTGAGGAAGCACATGCATCGTGGATAATGTTCTAAGCATTGGTTCAACCTCTCAGATTGTCCATCCATTTCAGGATGATATGTGTGCTGAGTTGTACTGTAGTGACCAACAATTTCATCAATTCCTGCCATAAAGAACGAAGAAAAATCTCATCCCTGTCAGATATAGCAGCCTTGGGAGTTCCGTGAAGCTTGTGAACATGGTTAAGATACAACTTAGCCACGTCTAGTGCTGTGTAGGGATGGGAAAGAGCAAAAAAATGAGCATACTTAGTAAATTTATCAATAAAAACTAAGATGCAACTAACATTCTGTGATAGAGGCAAGCCCTCAATAAAATCCATAGATATCACCTCCCATCCATGTTGAGGAATTGGAATTGGCTGTAAGAGTCCTAGATAAGGGGCATGGTAATTTTTATTCCTCTTACAGATGTCACACTGTTGGATATATTCTTGAATATGCTTCTTCATTTTTGGCCAATAGAAATATAGCTTAACCCTGTAATAGGTGGCTTGTATTCCCGAGTGTCCTCCTTGTAGTGAATCATGCAACAGTTGTAGAACCTGTTCCCTCAATTGGCCATGGCTGCCTAGGTACACCCTGCCGTTGAACTTGAGTATACCATGAGTGTATGTAAAATGAGGAATGGTATTGGAACTAACAGATAATGCAGTGATCATTTCCTTTGCAGCTTCATCATCTTCATTTCTCTCTCCTTAACCGATTCTGGTATTATAATAGTGGAAGTGAGGCTGTACATTTTTGCTTCATCTCCATGTTGTCTTGATAAGGCATCTGCTACTTTATTCATCTTCCCGTTTCTGTATTAATTCAATCCATTCCCAACAATTTAGTCAGACCCTTCCTCTATATAGTGGTTGTCAATTTCTACTCAAGCAAGTATTTAAGGGCTTCATGATCTGTTTTAATAATAAAAGGTCCTCCCTCAAGATAGTGCCTCCATTTGGTGACTGCCATCAATATAGCCATGTTTTATTTTTCATAAATGAACAAGTCAGCATGCTTGGAACTTAAGGCCTCGCTTAGATAAGCTGTAGTTCTACCATCTCGAGACAATACAGCCCCTATCCCTGCACTACTTGCATCTGTTTCCAAGCAAAAAGACTTAGAAAAATCCGGTAAAGCTAGTACAGGAGCAGCGCTTATAACCTCCTTAAGGTGATGAAGAGCCTTTAATGTCTCAAGACTCCACCGAAATCCATCCCTTTTAAGCATATCAATCAGTGGGTTATTAATTATGCCATATCCATTGATGAATTTCCTATAGTATCCTGTTAAGCCTAAAAATTCTCTCAAGGACTTAATAGTTTTAGGCTGCTGCCAGTTCACCATAGCGTCTACCTTGAAAGGGTCAGTAGATACTCCATCAGGTTAGATAATATATCCCAAATACTTAATTTGTTGCTGCCCAAAGAAACATTTACTCCTTTTTGCAAAAACTTCAAACACTGTTTGCAAATGCTTAAGGTGATCTTTCATATTAAAACTGTAAACCAGAATATCATCGAAGAATACAAGCACAAATCTTCTCAAATGCACAGCAAAGATGTCATTCATTAGAGCTTGGAATGTAGCAGGGGCATTTGTGAGACCGAAGGGCATTAGCTTAAACTCATAATGCCCTTGATGAAACCTGAAAGCTGTCTTATGGATGTCTTCTTTTCGGACTCGAATCTGCCAAAAACCCGACCTCAAGTCAATTTTTGAAAAGAATCTAGCACCTTTAAGCTCATCCAACAAATCCTCCATGACTGGTATAGGAAATTTATCCTTTACAGTCATGGCATTAAGCTGCCTGTAGTCAATGCAAAGTCTTCACAATCCTTCCTTCTTTTCGACTAATAGGCAAGGAGGGCTCCTACTAGTCTGTATTATTGATGAAGATGGCATCTCTTTAACTTGCCTCTCCACTTCAGCTTTCTAGTGATGAGGGAACCTATACGGCCTGAGATTAAAAGGTTGAAAGCGAACTTTGAGTGATATGCTGTTGTCTTGGGTCCTTTCTGGAGGCAGTCCTTGTGGCTCTTTGAATATGTCTGAATAGGAGCAAACTTTGTACTTCAACAGGAGTTTCAGTAGCACTACAGTCAACCGTGAGCATGTATAATTCCCCCATTATTTCGGAATCCTTCTTAACCAACTTTTGTAGTTTTTCACCACTTATGAGCTTAAGGGTAGCATGAGACTGGCCTCCCTTCTTTTTTGAAATGACAATGACATATCATTGAAATCGAAGACTAAAGGGCTAAACCTTTTCATCCAATCAACTCCCAACACCATGTCACTACCTCCCATAGGCAAAACTCTCAGATCATGAGTAAAAGAGTAACCTTGCATCATCCATTTCAACTGCTTACACTTGGCCGTGCTATAGAGTTTTTCTCAATTGGCTACAGTGATGGTCAGTGGATTAGTGTGCAACATTTCGCTTCCATCCTTAGCCCATCTAGGAGTGATAAAGCTATGGGTGCTGCCACTATCAACCAACATATTGATCGGTTTACCTTTAATGCTGCCCTGGATCCTCAATGTACTGTTCCCCACACTTCCAGTTAAAGCATTCATAGATATCTCAAGGTTACCCTTAGTGTTAATCAATTCTTCAGTAGCTTCATGCTTATCTGCATACTGATCATCGTCCTGTACCTCCACTTCCTTAGTTTAATCCACAGTGAGAAAATTCAGTTGCTTATTCTTACAAAGATGTCCAGGAGTGAATTTGTCACCACACTTGAAGCACAGATTTTGAGCTCTTCTCTGTTCAATCAATAGGGCTCAGTTGGTGTTTGGAGTGGTAATTGGTGAGGTTCTCAGTGTTTGGTTTGATGGGTTATAGGATGGTTTTGTATTTTGAGTAAGGGTTGGAGTGGTTCTCTGGAGTTGTTTGTTTTTCTTGTTTTCAAATTTTAGGGAGAATTTTTGTAGCCTGGCTTGTCTATAAGTTGCAGCCAAGGTAGTTGGTTCATTAGCTTTGACTCGAGGCTTAATATCCTCCTTCAAGCCACTAATGAAACTGGAAACAAAATGGCTCTTGGGAAGCTGAGGGTTACAATGCAACATATATGGTTTTAGCTCCTCAAAATTTTCCTGCTAATCCTCCACTGTGGATTTTTGTAGCAGCTTGTTAAACACCTCTATCACATCAGTGCAAGCTTTATCACAAAACCTTTGACAAAGGTCAATAGTAAAGGCTTGCCAATTCACATTAGGTTTCTACATGATATATCCATCAAACCATGTCAGACCATGTCTCAGCTTTTCCCTTTCCCACCAAATACATGACTGCTAACTCCAGTTTCTGATGGTCAAATATAGCAAAATTTGTGAAATATTTCAGGCACTTTATAATCCATCCTCTGGGATTGGATCCATCAAATAGGGGCAATTCGATTTTTGGTCTTGGTGAAAGTATATTTACTGTTGGATTCAAATTAGAACCAACAGCAAGCTCGCTAGGTTTAGATGGCAACATATTTCTTTGAGACACAAATTGGTTATTTTCAAAAGGGCTTTTGGACAAAATACCAGGCTCAACATTTTTATAAGTAAACTTCCCAATATCATCAATAACTGTAACTTCCACAGGTTGTTTACCTTCAGATTTAGACTGAGTCATTGGTGATTGCTGGCTGCTTGATGCATTTTCCACTCCTCCAGAACTAGAGTTTAAAATTGGAAGTTCTTTCTGCAGCAATGGCTCGAGCAATTTACTGAGGTAGGCTTGACTCTCCATCATCTTGGCTTCAAGCCTCTTTTCACATTCATTGATACGAGCTTGGTTCTCCATCAGCTTGGCCTTGAACTTCCGCTCTCATTCCTCCGATCATGGTGGAACAGTTTTTTTGTGCTGCCTGCATGATCTCCAGTTGTTGAAAAGCTTGCATCTGCTCCTGCAGAGAATTCAGCCTAGTTCCTTCCGCCATGGTCCTGACTTTGCTTTGTTTTCCCAGCTTGGTGGTTGGATCCTTGGAGCTCTGATACCAACTTGTTATGGACTGCGGTTTGTCGCAGGGTAGAAAATATAGAAGAGAGGAGAAGAGGATAAAGAAGAGATAGAGACAGAATTTGAGAGAAGAGAGTAATTAGCCAATTCATTCATAATGATTCTCATTACAGTGCACCATTATATAGCCATATATGCCAATCATGTGTTGCTAATTACAATTATTTAGTAATAAGGAAGTTGAGTTCTCAGCTGTCTCGTGTGATACTAACAGACTGCCTCATCACCAGCACTCCATGCCAACAGTCTCACCCACCTTCCTGTCATTTTCCCTGATTCTAGAACCTGCTACCTGTAGCTCCTCTACCAGAATCTGCTGCCTTCAACTTGCTTATGTCATTCAAGTCAACTATTCCACTTTGTTTTTTCATTCTTCTACGAGCCCTCACTATTTTCATCAAATAAAAATGAGGTTCTGAGTCTATTTGTGACTGTTGGCTATAATAAGTGCAGTAATGTGCCTTATTTGGATTTTTTTTTGTTTTGGTTTAAAATCTTTCAATAGTATATGGGTAGCTTGATTCTCTTGTTTGGAAGAATCAAGTGGAAAATGGTTGTTATTAGGAGGTTAAATTGTAGTTTCTAAAGCCAATAGCAGCAGCATTGTGTAGATTCTGTTCTTGATTGCATCTCTCTGATGTTCACAGAGGACAGGATAAATGTGGCACTTATCTGAACTGCTTCTTATAGTAATGCTATGTTGTATGCAATGTTTTATTGTATTGTATGGTAGACATACTGGAACTGTAAATGGGAGGCAGCATAAAATCCAGCTTTCGTTCTGCATCTTTTATAAGTCATTGATTTGATGCCTTTGCCATTGGATTTGTAATTATGTGGTAAAAGTAAAGTTGAATGGTTTTAAATTTAATTTAACTGCTAGCTGTTCAGTCTAGAAATGAATAAAGAAAAGTTCATGTGCTGTACTTTCCTCTTTCATTGAAGAGTGCAGAAGAGGACATAGGGAAAGAGGAAAGGGTTTGGCTACTGCAATTTGTGATGGTAGAAGTGTGGTGGTCACTTCTTGGGGCTGCCGTCCCAGCAGTCATCGCAGGGCAAGCTTTTAGAATGAAGAAAAGGCATGCTGAAGAACAGAGAATTAAGAGTGCCAGAGGAAGGGAGAAGAGTTCAGATGATATTTTTGTTTGTGAGAGAGTGTGCACTTCAAAGAGAATGTTGAAAAAGGTCGGTGCATTTTCAAAAGATCCAATTCCTGACACTTGTGTAACTGTCTGCGGTGTGTCTGAGCTTGATGCATGCTCCGATGCTTGTGCTCGTACTGTGTGCGTCAACCAACATCAGGTGCCCAACTGGAATGATATTTGCCTTAGAAGGTGTCAGAGTGAATGTCTTAGATTTTCTGCTTCCCATTCTTCTTAGTGCAATTTCCTTTAGTTTTCATTTTGAACGGCAAAATATGTAGAACATTGTCTTTTAATTACAGTGACTGCTTTCTCAGTTTCAGTTGGTGGTCTCTAAATGGTGATCCTTCTAGCTGTCAATTTTAAGTTGAATGTTTGTTGTCAGGATGGGCTTTTAAACTCATAGAATCTATGCGGTTTCATTGAGCTCGAAACTTTGAATTATGAAGTCTTCTACTGTGCTGTTCTTTATTAAACAAATTCAGATCGGACAAATCTGTTTCTCCGTTGATGGTACCTCATTTTAATCTAATTGCTTTAGCATATTGAAATGTAAGAGTACCTTATGGTTCTCTTTATACATAATATTGTCAATGATCCTTACGCGCATGCTTATCTGCAAGTGGAAAAGAAAATATGATGCCTAGCTCATTGGTCTTTCTGTGCAAGTTCTCCAAGCTTTTGTTTCCTGTTCTGGAGGTTGGAATCCTGGACGAGTGGGATTTTATGAAATGCGAGAGACTGTGTAGCGTATAAACAATAATAATAATAATAATAATTCAAAATTCAAAGCTTGAAAGCGTTTGAAAATGGATTTTGCTATGGATTAATCGAACATTCAAATCTAAGGCTCACCCAGGAACTTAGATTATATGGAAAGTACATTATAGGTTGACATTGAGTGCATATTAGTAATTGACGAGATCATAAAACAAAAATTGACTAAGAAAGAAAACACCTAAATTACTCAACTGATAGGGTTTCCGGATCTAGTTTAAAGCTCATCATGAGATTCTTCATTATCTGAGACACTCCCTTTCACCTTCTCAGCGGTCTTGTGGACAGCTTCTGCAGCAGATTTCGCAGTTTCTTCAACCGTTGCTTCACTTGTTCCAATGCTTTTCTTGACTGCTTCTTTCATCTCCTCTCCTACACTATCTGAACCCCTAGCTTTTGCTGTGCTTGTGCCACTAAAACTGACGAGAGACAAGGAACAAAACATGTTAATGGTGAACGTACATTCATTCAACATTCAAAACTAAATAATAACAAAAAGAATAAACTTTCAATCTTACTCTAGATTTGGAGGAGTAAACTGCAAGTGGAAGTCATGGATAATGGTTTTGATCTTTTCCCAAGAATTTTTATGAGATTTCTTCAACAATGAAATGGTGCTTGATACAACCTGGAAGAATGATGGTTTCTCTTCATTGTGCTGCCCGGTTTCACAAACTACTGATAGAATTTGATGCGACAGAATGATAAGCCGAACAAGAAACAGAGTCGAGCTTCTTCTTCTAGATTTGTTCATGCTTAAAAATGAAGAAACAAGAAAAAGTTAAGTGGTAGTGGCAGCATAATGGCATTTGCTCTAGCTTTGTAGTTAGGGGTGGCTTCAAATTTGCACACGTTGTACCAACTAAAGGAAAGGTGGCGTTATCGCCTTGTTTCTGGGCATCCGTTTCTGAACATTTCAAAAGGATGATGATTTTTTTTTTCTTTCAATTTTGTTAATTAATAAATAGGGTATAAATTAACGTAATGTTTCACAAATAATTTGCGAATATGTTTCCTTTGAAGGAGTGATAGTTGTTTTTATATATATTCGTTTATTTAATTTAATTAAAATTATTATAATATTTTAAAATTTCTTAATTAAATAAATAAATCGTAAAAATAACAAATTTCATTATATACAATTCATTTATGCCCCCTATTAGTTATACTTAAATTGATACTTTACCCATATAGCTTAGTCCGGTTAGTAAGAAAAGAGTTTTATGGCTAAAATAATAAAAATATAAATTTTATTATTTTATTTAAATAAATTTTTAATACTTTTATTGCAATTTGAATTAAATATGAAATTTTTTTTTATTTTTCTCAAATAAAAGATTACATTATATATCAAAGAATAATATGAGAAAAGGGGCATTTTCAATTTTATCTTAATTATTCTGAGCCAATCTAGCATCATAATTTTTGTTTTATATTAGAGGCTATTAATAATAACGAAAGAGTATGAAAAACTTAAAAAAAAAAAAAATTTAAGATGATTGAATCAATTCAAAATAATTATAAAGCAACGGGCTGTTATAATAATTTTTAAATTTTTTGAAGAAAAAAAGAAAAAAAAGATGATAATTGGATTTTTTTTTTTTCATAATGGATATATATTTTATTTAACATTTAAAATCATGAAAAATTATAATAATCTATATTAAAAATATTTTTTTGAACATAAACGACATGCTACTATAAATTTTTAAGAAAAAAAAAAAAAGAAAGAGTGTCGCCTAAAAAAAATCAAGTTTTATACGATAAATTTAATAAATACAAACATATATTTTATATTTTAACCCAAAAAAGGGAAAAATGAAGGAGATATGGGTCGGGTCAGTTGGCCGGCAAAGAAAAGTAAAAAGCCCAAGCCTTTGGTTTTTGTTATAACAGATTTTAGGACGGAAGACAGAAGAACATACATAACATTTTTTCTTTTAGCTCTTAGGTTTCTGTTTCTCTGCTGACTGCTCTCATCGAAATCAAACAGGTAAGAAGTAAGAAAATCAATACAATTATGTGTTTGATCTTCGCTTTTATGGTTTTATAAAATTAAATTTCTTTCAGACAAAACCCTTGTCTAATTATGTCTGGCGAAGAGGAAGAAAACGCTGCGGAGCTCAAAATTGGAGAAGGTAAACCACCTTTTTCTTTTATTTATTTTTCTCTTTTTCTTTATACGTAAGTGATTAAAATTTTTAAAACCCATATCTTTTTTTTTTTCTCGTTTTGGATAGAGTTTTTGAAGGCAAAATGTTTGATGAATTGTGAAGTGGCTTTAATTCTTGAGCATAAGTATGAGCAGCTTCAGCAAATGTCTGATGATCCCATGAATCAGGTTTCCCAGTGAGTTTCATAAGCACCCTCAGTTGTGTATTGGGTCTTTTCTTTTTCTTGTTTGATGATCTCTGCGTAACCGGCTTACTGGGGTTTGTTTGATTTCGCAGACATTATTTTTTGTAAATAATTAGCTGCTTTTTTGGATATATATTTCGGACCTGGGGATAAACTTTGTGTCATAGCAATAAAATTATTGTATTTGTTTTGTCATAGAAATAGAATTATTGTATTTGTTTTCCTGTTTGTAACATTGTCTCCGGAATTATTGAATTTGTTGTATCAACTTCCTAGCCTGAGGGGTTGGTTCAGCGCATATGATAAGATTGTGTAGGATGCAACTTCTTTTTCAATTGCTATAGTTTTCATCGTCTATAGTCTTTTAATAGAACAATCAGAAAGTTAGTTGGATTAGATATACCGTATGGATGATTATATAATCCTATAAGGGGAAGAAAGTTGGATAAATCCCAGGTTCATGTCGAATAAAGTGATAGCACTTTGTTGTGCATGAGCCAAAATAAGATAAAAGAAAGTCAATTTACTCATCAATTTTATTCTCTCCTATTATATCCCTAATACTATGCACTAAATGGAAGCTGACCGTATAAGATGGATTCTCTCATGGAATGTGGTATTTACAGAACTTCACATGCCTTTATTGCTATTTTTCCTCTCGCACTTGATGTGGTGGATATATATATTTTTTTGTGTTTGTTTCACAGGGTATTTGAGAAGTCACTGCAGTATGTAAAGCGCTTTAGCCGTTACAAAAATCCAGATGCTGTTAGACAAGTTCGAGAGTATCCTCTAAATTTCTAAAAATGATAAATAGACTTTATTTTTAAGCATATGTGCATATATTTATATACTACTCTGCACAAGCTTTTTGGGCGCTCCTTGGCATTGCTATCTTTTTTTGGAACTGTCTACTATTGCGTTATGTTTTGTTTGCATCAGCTTATGGTGGAAGTTAAAAGAGGTTTAAGCTAACTTCAGCTGATGTTAGTTGAAGGAAATCTTGGCACATTGTCAGTTTACTTTTCTAGGATCTGATTAAGGCAGATGCCATTGTTTTCTTTACATCTACTATTTCCTCTGATGACATTGTTGGTAATGCTTGTGCTTGGTTTATTGCTTTTCTTAGGACATGTAACTTGCCTCTTTAATGTGAACCTTAACTGACATTCAGAATTCTGAGTAGATATCAGTTAGCTGAATTTGAGGTGAGGATCTATACTCTATAAAGCAGTAAACTTCAAATTATGAAGTTAATGATCGTGTGGAAATATTCTTCATATTGTGCTACTTATGCAGCTTTGTGTTCTTGGCAACCTGTGTCCTGAAACTTTGGAGGAAGCAATTGCTATGGTGCCTTCCATCAAGGTATAAAATGTTAAGTACACTTTCCTCTGTAATTGTTACCTCTTTTGAGCCCATTTTTCTTTCCATTGTTTGAATAGTCATAGGGTGATCTACAAATTCAAATTGATTGGTCATTGTTCTTCACATGCATTTCTTCCGTATATGTTGAGAAAGATTTATTTGGCATTTCTTTCTGTCTACCTTGACACAACAAAAATTGAGACTCATTGGATACTATTAGAGTGTAATTTGTTCACCCTTTTTCGCGTGCATTGTTTAGCACATAAGTAGATGGATTTTGATGGCCTCTCTCTCTATGGTAGGACAAAACAAGGAAAAAGACTCATCAGATGCTATCCTAGTCCTCTAATCCTTTTGAGGCCAATTTGATTTCTAGAATTTTTTGGGTTTCTTCTTACTTTAGCAAGAACTTTTGAAAATTAAGATAAATTGTTAAACTTCCTTTAGCCTCTAGTAACGAATTGTCTTTGCTATGCAGATTAAAGGACGGGCTCACGATGATGATGCCATTGAGAGAATGTTAAATGACCTGTCTCTTATAAAGAAATTTGAATAGTGGCCACTAAATTTCTGGCTGCCCTTACTGACTGTATTTGAACAGGCACATGACCACTGAAGCCGTTAAGAGAATGTTGAATGTGCTGTCTCTAATCAAGAAATCTATTTTGGGGCCATTACATTTTGACCTACCCATGTCAAAGGTATTTGAAATTGTGGTGCAGTCAGTTTGGGATTGAGCTTGAATCTTAGTATGCCAAATGGTTTATGTTTTGTAATTATCTCAGTAAGGTTTGACGAATGCATTCTTGGAAAAAGGCTATAGCTATGCATTCTGGTGACTTGTGCTGATTTAACAAGGATATTTTTATTATTAGATGGTTGTTCTTAATGAGAAGTTTGCTTATAATACCAAAGGTCTGTTTATATAATTTGATTGCAAAAAGTCAAATTCACACTTATTTATGAGATGAAAGGAGTAAGAATAATGGTTCAACCATATAAGGAGAAGTACTCTTCTTTCTTTGCCTTAGCTTTTACCTTGATTGAGTTAATAAAAATGAAGTCAAAATCCTAGTATGCTTAAACAAAAGTTCCATCCATTATTGCTTTAAGATATGGTAAATGTATTTATCTTCTGTTTAAATCTTTAACTGAAATCCACCTTTGTGTAAGGTTCCATTTGTATTATTGAAAATAGCTTCTTCAAAACAATTTCTGAAAAATAAGACATTTCTTGGAAATTTTGATATTTTTTATTGTTTGGAAGATTTTGAGAAAAATATTTTTGGTATTTGGATTTTTTTTTTTGGAAAATCAATATTTCAGACAAAATAATGATCCACACATAACTATTTAAATAATAGTTTTACACATCTATAATAATAATAATAATAATAATAATAATAATAATAATTAGTAATTTAAAAAATATAACACAATAAAATCATTATAATAAGATTCCACAAATTTAGAATATAATAAAATAGTTTTTATATCATTTTTACACAAAATATACTCTTATAAAAGTCACAAACAATGTCCATAATAAGATAAATTATAGGATTTTATTAAAATAAAATAGTTTTTAGGTGTACAAAATAGTTAATATTGTTTTTAGACATAATAAACATGCAATAACCATAATTAGCCTATACAAAAAAATTGGTTTCCATTCAAATAATATTAATATAATTATTAAAATATTTAAAAATTGTTATTATTAAAATATTAAAATTATTTATTATTAAATTATTATGTATTTTAATAATAATATTTAATATTAAATTATAAAGTTATTATTTATGTTAATATTTTAAAATATTTAAAATAGCATTAGTTTTCTCCAAATATTATTTCTATTAATAAAATAATATTTTTAATATTATAATTTAATATTTAAATTTTTAAAAATATTTGCTTTTAAAATAGTTATATTTTTATCCAAATTATTTATTATTAAATTATAACAAATATATTATTTATATTTATTTTTATTATTAAAATAGTAATATAAATACATTTGTCAATAAAATATAAAACTAATATATTTTAAATTAAAAACATTAAAAATGATAAAAAAAATAGTCATATTATTAAACTAATATTATTATATAAACAATATTAATTATTAAAATAATAAAAATTACTTTAGAAAATTTTTTATTTATTTTTAAAATAATAAAATAATATTATTTATTATTAAAATATTAAAAATATTTATATTTAATAATACACAAAATGTAAATATTTGAAATTAAACTATTAGAAACCTTTAAATATTAATATTAATATTAATATTATATTAATATTTTAATATTCTGATTTTTTTAATTAAATCAAAGAAAATTATTATTAATATAATATTATTCATATAAAATCAAATTAAGTTTGAATTTAAACAATTATATTCGAAGTTGGACTTATTAAAATTATAAAAATATTTAAAATTAAAATATTAAAACTTTTGATATTAATATTTTAATATTTTATTAAAATTAAATAAAACAGTTTTTGTTAATAAAATAATATTTTGAATTGAGTGAAATTAAGTTTGAATTTAAAAAATTTGTTTAAGATCTGATTTAAATTAAATTATATTTAAAAATATCTTATTTATAAATAGTTATTTTTTAAAAATTTATTTAAAAAAAGATAATTTTCAAAAATATTATTTTTTATCAATAAATTTTTTTCTATTGACGAATCAATTTTTTATTAAATAAATAAATAATACAAAAATTATTTTTTAAAAATCATTGTCTGTTAAACAAAAGCCTAAATTCAAGAGCTGCGTTGCGGATAAATATTGGATTCTTCCCTTGCACAGACAGCCAGCCATCTAACTAAGCTAACAGGGAAAAAGTGTCCGAAGAGTGGCATTCCATGTAATTTCAACAAAAAGCAAGCCCATTATCAAGAACTGAAACGTAGATATAAAAAAAAGAAAGAGAGAGACTGATTGACTTCATTTCATTACGAGCTTGTCAGTGTCTCCGTCAAAAATCCCAATTCGGTGCTGTCATTCTGCTGTAACATCTCATTCAATACAAAAATTATTTTTTAAAAATCATTGTCTGTTATACCAAAAAACCCCTTTTTTTTTCTCTTCCTTTCTTTTTCTCTCTTTCGATATAGCATTTGACAGTTTTCTTTAGAATTTTGGGAACACCCCTTTTTTGTATCTTGGTATCAATCATGGAAGATCGTAAGGAGGTGAGTTTTTTTTTTCTTCTTTCATTTTGTTTATGGCTTTTTCTTACGTTGTTGTGAAAAAAGGGGTTTTTTTTTTTTTTTGGCGGTGGAGATAAAGAACTATTAATTTTTTTTGTTGATTTTGTAACATTGTCTTGAGATTTGTGCCAGATGGCTATACTATACGGCAACTTAATGAACTCCTTGCCGTGTAATCCACAGACTTAAAATCCGTAGAGTTTTGAGTTTGGAAACCCCGAAAAAAGATTTTCGTTAAAACCGAGAAATTGGTTCAGACTTTCAGAGTTGTTAATTGACAAGATATGAGCATTGGGATAAACGGCCAGCTCTGTTTCTTCATTACTGCTTTTTAGGAGATCTCTTCTTATGCAAATGGTGAAGGTTAGAGAACTTGATAGGGTGTTACTATTTAGGATATTTTCCTATGTGCTATCAAATAATATGAAGTACTGTCAAAAAACCAGCTCGATTTCTGCCTGGAAAATGAAATCCCTGATTTTTTTTGGGGGGCCATGACGGTAGGATGCTGTGCCAAGGAAAGGTGGGTTCAATGGGCCCCGCCTTCCCCAGGTTTCCGTCATAAAAAAAAAATCTGGAATTTCATTGTATCTAACTTACTTATATGCTTTTTTTTTTATATATATAGATAATGCTTTTTTACTTTTGAGAATTTTGTTTTCTTAAAGATTTTGTTAAGGTTTTGCCAATTGCCCTTTAATTTTCAGGCCAAATTTTTTGTAATTTGGTAACTATTGACTATTTATGACAGCATATTAAATTAAAATTGGATGGCAATCTTTTATGTGAGTGGTTGGACAGCTTTGAGGCCTAAAAAATTGAAACAAGCATTTCCATTTGAAGAAATAGCTTCCATTGAACAATACAATTGTTTTGATCGAATTGGATAGGGAAACTATAGTTAATGATTGTTGGGTTGCTTGTTGAAGTTAAAAACAAGCAATGATACTTCTGCTTCGTTTGAGTTAATTGATGTATTGTTTTGGGTGTTTAAATTATGCAGAAAAATGCTCCATGGCTATCAGTACCACAATTTGGGGACTGGGACCAGAAGGGACAGCTGCCAGATTACTCTCTTGACTTCTCAAAAATTAGGGAAATGAGGAAGCAGAACAAGAGGGAGGTTTCAAGAGCGAGTCTTGGAAATGAAGAAGAGTTCATTAACCCAACTGCCACCAGTGTTAGCACCGCTCCCAGTGATGATCACAACCATTATCCTCAGAATCATGACTCTCCAACCGTAAGATTCCCTGCCACTAACTTTCCATATACTTTGTTTATTGAATTTTTTAGATAATGTACTCTAAATATACCTTTTCTTTTTTTTTTTTTGTTTGGTAGCCTTAAATAGGAATGGTGCCGCAATGAAGACAATATAAAGCTATAAACTTTAGTGGCATGCATGTGCTAGGGTAGTGGGGAAATTGCTTAGTTGGACATTTAATCTTTTCATTCATGTTTACTATCTGAAGTAGGTAGCAATTAATCTATAGCATATAACTTAGCCCTTCATAAAACCCGAATAGTTTTCGTTGCCATGGCGGGAAATTGGATTTTTTTTATCAGGTTGATTTGGTTGACCTAGTTGTAGGAATAGTTTTCAATTCCTTTATCTTTGTGGTCAACAAACTAAAGATACGAACATTGAAGATAGCAAATTGATAATATTATTTGCGTGTTGGTTTCTAATCTGCCGCGCTCAAGATATTCATATACTTTTCTCATTTGACTTTTTCACATTGACAAATTTGTGATAAGCATGTCTTTGGGAGCATGTGGTTCTTGTTCTCCAATGACAGAAATCAATTTGCAAAGTTCGTGTTGAAATTGCATTACGAACATTTAGGATATTTTTAGGAGAAAACTAATCTTTATTTATGATAAGGGAACATATATCTCCCACACCTGGTATGAGTTGAGCCTGCTGACAACTTTCTGACTTTGAATGCTTATGTGGTGCAAAATATCCAGAAAAAAATTGCATGTCGCGAACATTTTTAAATGGGTTATCTTTATGAATGCATGATGGAGATGTGTGTCAAAAGATTGGAGAAAAGTGCTTACTGTTAGAACTCAATAACTAACATATGATCCATATTACACCTTCGCACGATCACACGGAACCTCATTTGGTGAACATGCAACTGATGTTTTGCCCATGCAATATGTGTCCATAGCAGTGGGTACTTAGGCTCATTCTGTGTTAGAAAGAATTTATTCGATCTGCAAAAGAAAAAAAAAAAGAAAAAAGAAAATTACTTGGCAAGTTGTGCTTGTGTTGTTGATTAATTAATTTGACATAATTTGTAGAACATTCTCTTTAGAATATTTTTTTTTCTTTTTGTTGCAAAAATCCTTGAATGGTGGTTTTCATTTCAGTTCATTACCTCATTGCTTATTGATTTTCTTGACAGACAAGGAGGAGTATCTTCAGCTGCTTCAACTGTTGCGTTAAGGCCTAAGGTTCATGGACATAATGATACATAATTTTAAAAGCTACGTGTGATGACGATGTATCTAAAGAGCACTTTTTTTTCCTTGTAATGCTTTTGTTTTCTGATCCTATTTCTTCGTCTGCTTCTCTTCATCACCTCTTCGTTTTTTCACATAGGAAAGATGATATGCTTATTAAATTTGGTGATGATTTATGTATCTCTGCATCCTGTTTTCTTGGGTGCTTTATTACGAGAACTGATGTAGTTTGAATGAAAACTAATGGAGAAGTAAAGAGGTAGTTCGAAGTCTTGAAATGTGAACTTTAGAAATAATTAGGGGATTAGGCTTAGATCCCGCGGATGTGTTCACATTAAAGAAAAGTTGGTTGGAGAAATGGAGGAAAAGTCATGTTGCTAAACCATGAGGGACCCATGGCTTCCTGCCCGCCTCTCTGGTCCATTTCTTTGGATCTTAATGGTAATAGGACGGGCAGCTTAGTCAATTGAAAATAAGTTAATAATTGTGTACAACATTTATTGGCCAAATCAGAATTAAATATAAAGGCATAGCTGTCCAAAGATGGGTCTTTTAATTTGCTTTCTCCATTGTCCTCGCTGGTTAATTCCTGCCTCTGAAACAAGCAAAAGCTGGTTAACCGGCCAGACTGATAATTTGAGATTGCAAAGATTTTTGTTGATGTGTTTCACTGTCTTTCCTTGGGACAAGTTGCATAAGGAGGGGAACGTCAGTATTAGCATCTTGGTGCCTAAAAGCAGTTCTTCATTTTGCATACTCATATTTACTAGGCGTGAATTCCAAAAACCCGGTGCTCATTTAGATTACTACGGGTGAATTCCAAAACCTGGTGCCATATTTACTACGGGTGAATTCCAAAAACCTGGTGCCTACTTAGATTCAAGAATTAAAAATATATATATATAAACAGTTGTAACCTATACTGCATTTCTAAAGAATCAGAAGCATGTGGTCAATTTTACCCCAAAGGACAAAAATGCGAAAAGATGGGGGTCAAATTATACAATTACTTTATGTATTTATATGAAATTTTAATTTTAATTTTTACACAATAATTTATAAAAATTAGATTTTCTAACTAATTTAATTTAATAATATTAATATAATCGATGACACCATTACTTTATCTTCGTTAAATAGTTAACGTGACTGTTGATTATATTAACATGATAATTGAATATGCTAACATAACAATTGATAAAATTAATTGTTAAATTATACAAATGATTTTTATATTTATATGAAATTTAAAATTTAGTTTTTATTTTTGTATAAAATTTAAAATTTAATTATTATATTCATACGAAATTAAAATTTAATCTCTCTAATATAAAAAATATTTTGAATTCTTTTAGTTTTTTCAAAATATTAAAATTTAAAAATATTTTAATTTCTCTAATATATTAATTTTTATTAAATATAATTAATTATTAATAATATTATATTAATAATATTATTATCATTTATATTAATCAATTATAATTTAATACTTTAAATTAATATATCAAATTTAATATTATTTTAAATAGTATGAATATATTATAATAAGAACTTTCAATTCTTTTGGTCTTCACAAAAAAAAATTATTTAAATAATTAAGTTTAAATCTAACTTAATAGTTTTTTAGCAAGACTAATAACAAAAAATTAGTATAGTAAAAATATATTACAATAAATAAAAATTTATTAAAAATAATATAACTAAAAGTTATATAATTTTATAAATAAACACATCAATTATTTGCTAACAATAATTTTTAAAATAATTAAAAAAAATTTTAATTTTAAAATTTTCATATTTTGTGATTATTTGATTTATTTTGAGCTGCAAAATCTCTAACATTCCATAATTTTTAAAGACAAAAGAAAACAAAAATTTAAAGTAGAAATATAATACTATAACTTAAAATTTTGTTTAAGCAAAAATAATTTTCAGAAGTCTAAGTTTCGAAAGTCAAAATTTTACAAATTAACACAAACAAATTTAAATCAATCTTTACTATTTGTGATAATTTACAAAATTTTGGCATCTAAAACTTAAGCTTTTGGAAATCATTTTTGTGAAAACAATATTCTAAGTTATAGTATTACATTTTTACTTTAAATTTGTGCTTTCATTTGTCACTAAAAACTGTGAAATGTTGGAGATTTTGTGGCTTAAAATAAATCAAATGCTTACAAAATATGAAATTTTCATAATTAAGAAAATTTTTTTAATTATTTTAAAAATTATTTTCAGCAAATATTTAATGTGTTTAATTATAAATTATATAAATTACATTTATTTTTTAAATAAATTTTTATTTATTTTAATGTATTTTTACTATATTAATTTTATGTTATTAGTATTGTTAAAAATTATTAAGTTAGATTCAAATTTAATTATTTAAATAAATTTATTTTGTAAAGACAAAAAAAAGTGGAAGTTCTCGTTATAATATATTTATATTAATTAAAATAATATTAAATTTGATATATTAATTTAAATTATTAATATTATAATTGATTAATATAAATAATAATAATATTATTGTTAATATGATATTATTAATAATTAATTATATATAATAAAAACTAATATATTAGAGAAATTGAAATATTTTTAAAATTTAATATTAATAAAAACTAAAAATATTTAAAATATTTTTTTCAATTAAAAAGATTAAATTTTAAATTTTGTACTAGTATAGAAACTAAATTTTAAATTTAATACGAATATAGAGATTAAATTTTAAATTTCATAAATATAAAAATTATTTATATAATTTAACAACTAAATTTTATCGTCAACAAGTTAATACCGCATTAATATGGTCAATGGTTAGTTATGTCAACTATTTAATAGAGATGAAATATTGATGTCTTGGATCACTATGATTAAATTAAACTAATACAAAAACCTAATTTCTGTGAATTATTGTGTATAGACTAAAGATTAAATTTTATATAAGTACAAAAACTAATTGCATAATTAGACGAAAAATTTAGGAAAACATAAAAGCTTGTTTTTGAGCCAAGCTTCTTTCTCTCCGTACAAAGCGCTTTCCCCCCCCCCCCCCCCCCACCCCCGAAACCAAAAAAAAAAAGACATAATAGAATAAACCTGCAGGATTCGGCAAAAGCTAGACTGTCTGTATTTCTCCTTGCTATGTTTGAGCAAAACCACAAAACAAACAGGCATTGTAACTCCATCAGTTTTATTTTTGTGATTCAACAAAATTCGGACACTAATAATTATCCCCAAAAAAAGAAAAAAAAAAACCACTTTCACTTAATCCCACCAAAAATAATAAATGTGTACCATGTTGAGACCTTTTTGATATGATGATGATGATGATGATGATGATGGTGATGATGATGATGATGGTAATATGGGTGCCACTAATAGCTTAGTTCTGCATTCTGCAATTTGCAACATCCAAATTTAGCATCTTGTGAAGATTCACCACATCAAACAAGGGACTGTAAGAAAGCACTTAGCAATATAATCTGCAAAATGATTGTTTCCCTAACGACAAAAACAAAAGAGATTTTCTTTACAACCGCATACAAATAGTTCAGCTTGTTAAAAACGTCATTGTACTTCCGTTATCTATAACTCTCTTGGTTTAGCCACATGATAATCACTTTTGAATAAATTTCAATAATAATATTTGACAAAGTCTCAATATTGGAATTGAGAATGTTTCAAGAACCGCCAAAAGTTCTGCCATGTCAGAATTCTATAATAACGATATTCTTCAAGAAAATAAGTATGTCAAGTTACTATCACATCTTGGATGACACCCCTGCTTCCTGCTGGCCCTGGCTTTTCAATGGTTAAACCGTCACTTTAATTCTCCATACTCCAATAGTGGCGGGGACCAAGAGATGTTCTGCCTAACCAGCTTTCCAATAAGGTGATCCGCGATCTTTGGTATGGGACCGCTCACCTGGACCATGCACACACACTAGTTGCAACAAATCTTGCCCATTTTGGTAGTTTTGCTACCAATTCATTCTCCACACCAAGATGAGTTATTCCTCTCATCCGATGGAAGTAGCAGTAGCAACGATTAACTTAAGTTATTCTTTACCAATGATTGTTAATCTTTGTTTCCTTCGTCAAATTTGTCTCATTACTACTAGCTATAGAAGCCTGACTCATGAGAAACAAATTTTGTGATTTTTCATTCATCTTGCTCGAATTCACATTATGGATAAAAGGAGTTGTGAATGACCCAACTCAAGATTCTTTTTTTTTTTTTTTTAAGATCTACATGAACGTACTAACTAATCGAACTAATTTCTAATTAATTGGATTTGATTGTCACCAAAAAGAAAGTAAAACCTTTTGATGTAGATCTTACCCCTTTCTTTTCCCATATGATAGTAACTAGTTATTAGAGGAATACCTTAGTAATATATATTTTTTTATTCCACTCTTTCTTTACTCCATGATTCCATCACCAAAAGGCAGTCTTTTGCAGCAGAAAACCCTATCACAAAAATCAGCTGCTGGTACGGAATTCCCAAAAAAAAAAAGTTCACTTAAAGAGTCCTTGCCATCAGCAAACAGCAAACCTCTCCAACACGATGATTAAATGCAATATTTTATGTTACAAATAAACAAAATCCAAGAATTGATTGAAACATTTTATGTAAAGGGGATTGTAAAAGATCTGCGGTTGCCGCAGTATTCTTTGCAGATGGGGGCGGGTTCCTTAGCCGGCCTGCAGATACGTGGACCAAAACTGACACTCAAAATAATACTAATAATTCAAGTACTTGCTTTCCATATCAAGAGTGATGAGAGTACCTGCAGTAAAGAACTAGTTGCAAAAAGCTTGGCATATAATTTTGTTCATCACTTAAAAGCATGTAATTGACACTCTGTAAGCAGATTTGTTCATGAGTCAGGTTGTCTGTCAAACCCGTGGGTTGAGTCTGATTAGAACCCGATTTTGAATAAAGATTTCCAAATCCAAAACCAAACCCGACCAAACTGGGCCTATTTTAAATGTGCTAAGATGAATTGAATTCGGAGATGAATATAGAAATAATAATAATACGTGAAAATAGTATAAATTTAAACATAAAAGTTTAGTATCTCTTGTTCAATCTTTTTTTCTTGGTACTTTTCTTTTCTGATAGCGACCTTTCCACTTTGCTTAATTTCCAAAGTAGGTGTATTCACTCACATATTCATTTTTGATATTTTTCTCCATTCTGCTGGATTTAGAGCTATATTGTATCCAATTCCTCATAGAATGGGAAATAGTTTGCCATGCTAATAAATTATGTTAGTCTAAATTGAAGATGACAATGAATCAATGTCACAGGCCTAAAACACAATTACTCAGAACTTAAATGCTAGACTGATATATATTAAAAGAAGCTAGTGGCACTGACACGACTCTTCAAATTGTGTCGAGCGGGACAAAACAAAGTCTCAATTCTAAAAGGAATTAAAGCAATGGCCCTACAACAAGCTCTACAACAAAGATAGATATTCTGGTTACTGATTTTGACTGTCCTAGCTTTGCTTAACCATGATAAAGGACACCAGTATCTAGCTAGCTAGATACCAGATGAGAGAGGGGTTTAACTTGGTTGCAAGTTCATATCTGTGAGGGATTGGGGACTGTCAATTTTGAGCCATACCTTGTTGCCTTAGAGAGATAGGAGTGAGGCTCACCAAATTTCAGCCACGCGTGCCTAGAGGAGACTTGGGTCTATCTTGGATTTAGATGTCTGGGTGTGGTGTGGGGTATTGCGTGTTATTCCTCATCTCTTCTTCCTACTGGATAACACGGTAACACAACTTCAAGATTCTTGTGGGGTTGTGGGACTTAGATTGGCTAACTGCCATTGAGACCCCACTACCCCACATTTACTTCCCCTCTATGCCTTTAAACTCACCCATCTCTTTTACTTTTCTCTATTTATAACCCACGTAGATCCGCGTGGCACGGAAGAAAAGGAGAAGGGGAGGGAATGAAGAGAGGTTTCAATATTTAGAAACTAAAGAATATTCTTTCTTGGTTTCTTGCCAAAATCTCACTCACAAACTGATCTCTTCCCAAGTTCTAGTTTGAGTAATAATCTAAACAAGGAGGAAGTTATACTAATTTGAGAGGACATGGAAATGGCTGTTGAGCTGGAAGATGATCAGTTTTTTGCAGACTTAAGCAAGGAAATCTCTCTGCTAATCATGGATGACGATGAGCATCCAGTTGCCAAATGTCCTTCAGTTTCTTTCCAGGTTTTTTTTTTTTTTTGGTTGCCATCCACATGCTTTTCATTCACAGCAAACAACATTTTCTCTTTCACAAAATGTATTGGACTAAGTTGTAATAATGTCAAAATTTTCAGGGCTTCTCTGGTGGAAATTACCCAATAATAGCACAATCTCCATTTCTTCAAGAGCAAATCTGGAGAAGAGAAAGCAAAGGCACAGGAGTTTTTATCCCAAAGTCATCACAGCCAAGAAGGAAGCATAGGCACAGAAGAAACAGTTCATTCAGCTCAAAGTATTACAGGCAGCATAACAACAGTACAAAAATGGCTTCTCAAGCATCTAGCAAAGAGGCTAAAGGATTTACATCTTTGTCAACTGTATAACTTTACTAAAAGAAACTACTAATAATCCCCTTTGTCAACGGCTGTTGAAGGCAAGGCAGGTCATTAGAAATAATTGATTCTGCTCCTATTTAGGGGGTCTTGAAGAGGTTCACCAAAGGGTCTGCCTCCCTAAATCACGGAAACATGTATGGTGATTGCTGTATATGTGTGATATCGGAAAAATATGTACTTGTTCATTTAATGTAATTAATTTTATATATTAATTAATTTGTTTATTGTTATTAGAGAAAAACTTCTTTTCTTTTCTCATTTGCCTATCCCTTAAGCTGTCGACAAAGACAAGCATTTTCTCGAGGCACAAACTTGACATCAGCATATGATGAAAATTCCATGAAGAAAGTACTTGCTAAATTTGATGAGCAGAAGAAAGATTGCTCTGCTATCAACCTTAAAGCGATTTCGCAATGATCAGATCCAACTTCAATATCAGCTTTGATCAATTCATCACCCCGTAGATTCTAGAGATAATTGGAAAACTGGAAGACAATCAAAATATGTTCTTATTCATTATCGGGACTGTTCAAGGCCTTATCAGTAAAGCGCTGTATGAGTGTTTTCCATTTCCATTGTCCCAATCCTTTCCATTTCCAATTTTCATGTTGCTTTCATTTTCTTGTTCCCATACCGGCAAAACTCCACATGCCACAAGATCTTTCATTTCTTTGACAGGTACTGCATATTATATATATATATATATATATATAAACTAAATACTACTTAAAACCAAAAAAAATATGATGAGACGGATAATCTTTCTCTCCCAAACAATCATGAGGTCATGGCCTTGAAAATCAAGGCGTCCCTCATGTCATAGATCAGGAAAAAAAAAAAGATCATAGATGATGAGAAAGTTTAAACATTTTTTATGTTCTGATCGAATCTAGTACTTCCCTGACAACTTGTATAGATCTACATATGAGGGACTCCAAACATTCTATATGAATTATTGAAGGAAAATAATGGATCTTATTGTGTGGGCTCCCACTTATTAGTTCACCATATCTGAAACAGCCCATGTGGAGATAAGAGCTTTGAACCTTTTCTTAAAATGAAAAGACCAATCGGCACATGCAAACTACTCAATTTGAAAATAATCGAAAATGATGCAGCATTTGAACTGTGTCTCGAGATAAAGCTCTCTGCATCCTTGCCGTGGCTCACGTTTTCAATTCGAAAAATATATTATCAAGTGGGAAAAACTTTATGATTTATAAGTTGAAGATCATTTTATCTGTTTTTAGAATGGGATTTGTTACAATTTTCTCCATTTTACATTGATTATTTCACCCGCAAAACAAGAATCCATCTTGATGCGAGCTAATCTAGATACTGATATCTATCCAACCAAAACCACATTAACTTTTTCACCCGCAAACAAAAAATCCACCTTAATTTGAAGCCAACAGTATTAGTTGTCTAAGACCGTTGATTCTAAAGCAGTAAGTCCTCATTGTAACTGATATGGGATTGGTGGCGGCTGCAAGGAAGCTGTAACTTCAAGACTTCAGGTCAAATCATTTTGAAAGTAGAGACATGAAACCACTATCGAAAATTCTTTCAAACTAGTATTGATGCCTTGGGAGCACACTTTAGTCATGCCATGAGATTCTTTTTTTTTTTTTTTTTAATGTTGGACCTTGGATCAATATTGAGGGATTTCAAGTCCCTGTTAAGCATTAAGACATCAATTTTATTAATTTGGTGAAACAATAATTTTTTAAAAGAAAATCTGAATACAAACTAATAAAGTAAGTCATGATTGGAAGATCCAAACGAAAAATGACAGATGAATAGATTTGGAATCCACCAAGGAACAGTAATAAACAGCAAATCTTGCCACTTGAAACAGGATGACAAGGAGAAGATTTCTAACCTTTTCTCTTTTTCATTGAAATATTTACCGTGCAACTTGTGACCCAAAGATTGAATCTGCTAGGTGGTAGTTATGGGGGTTTAATGGAAGAGCAAATATAATCACTTTGATTCTAGTTTTTTGTCCAGTATAAGAAAATCTTACGAGCTTCAAAATCTAGATTCAAACTCCATTAGTTGAGAGAGTTTGATCTTATCTTCTAACTTATTGATGAATTATGTGAGCACTCAGGACAAGGAATGATTAGTTCATTGAGTATCCATTAAAAACATGCAATATGACCATTGGATAGCTGACAAACCGACAGTTAGATAAGTTCATAAGTTAGCCAAGCTGATAAGTATTTGGGATTTAGGTGGGGTTTGACCAGGGAATATAGGCAGAGGTAGCAAAAGCCAACTCAAATTACCTGATTTGACCAGTCACATCATTCAGGTTAGGTGTGAAAAATGATTGTCATATACATGATCTCTGAGTTGATTACAAAGGTGGCAAAAACGAATACAAACTACCCAATCTTTTGGGGGTACAAGAGGTGTCGAAGCAATTGATCTCTCTCGAGGGGAGACTGAGAACCAGCAAGAGTTTCATTGTAGATACGGAGGCCAAGCGGGAGAGAATATGATATGATCTGTCGGAAATCTGATTGGACAAAATCCTAAGCAAACTCTAATTGCCCAATTTGATATGTCCAAAGACTGACTTGACAAAATCTAAAGTAACTTTAAAAGGAACAACAATTTAAAATAGGAAATGATCTAAACTTGAAAACCTAATTTGATAAGAAAATGAAAGGATACAAACCCAAAATTTCCCGATTTGAAACTCAAAATCAGTATCAAATTACAAATGATCTGACATAAATTTTTTTGGAAAAGACACATTAAAAGAAAATAAAGAGTAAAGTGTTCTCGTTCTTTATATTTTTATTTTTTTTCCGAACTTAATTTGTCTATACACAAAGAATTAAACTTATAGCATGAGAGTCAACGATATCTTGATTAACTATTACTACAATTAATATTTACAATGTAACTGAACATTTAAAATCTAATTGAATTTAATTATTTTGGTTTATAATATTATTTTTAATAAGTAATTCAAAATTTAATATTTACAATTTTTTTTTTTTATCTTTAGTTTACGGCTTCCTTTAACATCAATTACTGGTATTAAACTTCTTAGTAAGAATCATTGGAATGAAAAATTACGTTAATTGAATCATTTACATTTACAATGTAAATGCCGGGGTTTCCTTGGAAGGAATGTAAACTTGAACCTGTCTCACACTAACGTTTTATGTTTCGTGGGGACAAGATCTTGTGAAACCTCTCTGAGACCTGACTGCTTGTAGTGCATTGCTCCTTATTACTTCCAACTTGTTTACATTTTTTGACGAATAAAAGAATGTAATGATCTTTTTACTTTCCTTTTTCCGTCCTATTCCCCTTGTATCTTCATTTGACATGGGCATGTTCGGCGGATGATTTTTCCTTTGATAGCCCAAATGTTCCAATTTTTCAGAAATTGCAGGCAAACTAGGCTACAAAGGTGTATAAGACATTGCTCCAACAAATATCACAATGGAGTTCTCTCTCTGATATATCTGATCGACCAGTCAATATCTTGATCACCAAATCAGCAACGTATCACCAAGTCAACATCTGTTGACTAAGTTAGTCCAACACTTAATTAATATAAAGTAAATGAATTAACCAAGTTAACACAAACTTATTATAAAAGGTAAGGTCCAAGACCCCCTCATCGTTTTTTCTATTACAGATCACTCTAACTTTCAAGTCAATTCGATCAAAAAGAACTTCCAAGTCAACCATTCAACCAGTTTTCCAACAGTCACCAAGTCACTAAACTCAGAAAACCATCAACACTCTCTCTCTGTCTCTCCCCTAATTTTTTGATCCTGTTATTCAATTTAAGATGTTGGCTAAATGATACTACTATCTTGTTAGGCATTGGATCAAATTGAGGGGTGTCTAAAGAAGGAAGGTGACATGGCCATTGCAGGATTATGGCATTGACAAAGTTACAAATATGGTCCCAAATATGGTGCAGGATTATAGTATTAACAGTTTTCATTTTCAAGAAAAGGAGGATTGAATTCAGCTCCAGCTCTTCGATCAGTTAAATACATATACCTCATGCTCGAGTCTGTTTGATCAATAAAACATATACAACACCAATTATTGAACCAAATACTTGAATGTATTAGAGAATTGTAAATTTAATTCACTGCTCCAATAAACTATAAAATGCGCTTAACGAAAGAAAAAAAAAAGATATAAGGTAATTCTGCTTCGTAGATTTTCCATCAGCTTCATGTCATATAGTCAATTCCACTGAAACACGAAAGGCCTAAGAAATGAAGAATGAAATTATGAGCACAAAAACATATTACATAGGGTCCCAACTTTCATCAATTCATTATACTGACAAACGTTTACAACTTAGATTTCAACAATGTGCAAAGCATAACTTGGCAAGGAGGAAATCACTAGTTACATGTATAAAATACGCGCACACACAAACACAAAGGAGTACTTAGCCAACTCCTTTATTTTAAATGGTTCAGACAGAGATGATAATTGTCATTCCCTATTGTAAATAGCTTCGAGCAAACACCTGAGAATGAAGGGGTAACAATTTCCCAGGTCCACCATCAGATTGCAATGGCATTCCTATTGTAAACAGCTTATGCCACAATCGTATTCATGGAGCTCAACCTAAAGCTTGTTGCCTTGGCTCCAAGCATTCCTCCTGGTAAAAAGAACAGCATCCGTGTTACATCAATGTAAAGCATCAAAAAGGTGACTAAGAAAATTGCAATCGTGCATCTTATCCTCTATCTTTCAATCAAGAATAACACTTTTTTCTTTAAAAAAAAAATCATGAAAAGAGAATATTATAATGTAAATATGATAATTTAAAATATAAATGTGGTGATAAGATTAAAAAAATACACACGAAAGTAACACAATTTAAAACTTTAACAAAACTATATATGGGTTTAATGACAACCTAAAAATATATTTTGTGTTTTTCGTGTCGATTAAATTATGATACATAGTGTTATTGAATTATTATAGGATAATTTATAAATTGATTCCATTGAAAAAAATTAGAAAATAAATTGACCTCATTGAAAATTAATTTGAGTATCAATGTATAACAACAACAACAAACTAAGCCTTATATCCCATACTCTGTGGTTGGTTGTATGAAAAACCAAATAAGATAATCAAGTTAGGTTGTAGTTTAAATCTTATTGCACCACTAATTTCTATCAACAACCACCTTTTCATCTAATTCCTTAACCATCATACCGTTTTTATTACTTGCATCCATATATTTCGTGGTCTACCTTTAAATGTTTTGATCTCTCATAGATCTAGAGACTCAATGCTCCTAATCAGTGCACAACTAAGCCTGCATTTCACATGTCTAAACCTTTGCAAACGTCCTTTCTCATCTTCTCTTCAATTCAAACTACCTTTAATTTTTCTCGAATCTTTTCATTTCTAATTCTGTCTCTTCTAGTCTTACCATACATCCATCTAAGTATTCTCATCTCCGCTACATTCATTTTCTTCTCATATTGTTTCTTAATAGCCTAATACTTAGTTCCATATAGTAATGCAGGCCTTACAGTTATTTTATACAACTTCGCTTTTAACTTTAAAGGTATATTACGATCACAAAACACATTCATGCACTTTGCCACATCACTTATTCTGCTTGAATCCTATATTTGACATCTATTTTTATCTCAGTATCACTCTAATAATTGATCCCAAATATTAAAACTGGCTATTCTTTGGTACTCTTTAACCATCCAACTTAATCACACTAGTACCCATTTCTTATAACTACTAAACTTGCATTTTATATATTCAGTTTTAGATTTACTCAATTTAAAACCTCGAGACTCCAATGTACTCTTCCATAATTTTAATTTCGTATTAAGGGCATCATAAGTTTTAGTAACTAAGATTATATCATCGATAAATAATATACATCATGGCACTTTATCTTGGATACGTCCAGTGAGCTTGTCCATAACTAATGCAAAAAGGAAATGACTTAGTGTTAAGCTTTGATGTAATCCTGAGGTAATAGAAAAACTATTTGTCATGCCTCCAATCGTCTTCACATTTGTTACCACTCCTTCATACATATCTTTAACTATGTTGATGTATTTTAAAGGGACTCATTTCTTCATTAAGGCCCAACAATCACCTCTTGAGAAATTCTATCATATGCTTTCTCTAAGTCGATAAATACTATATGTAAATATTTTCTTCTCACTCAAATCCAATAAAAGCTTCAAAAGGTGGATTGCTTTTGTTTTGGAACATTCTGGCATAAACCCAAATTGGTTTTAAAAAATAGTGATCTCACATCATAATCTACATTTAATTACTCTCTCTCAAAGTTTTATAATATAACTCATAAGTTTTATTCATCGATAGTTCGAACAATCTTGTACATCACTTTTATTTTTGTATAAAAGCACAAGAGTGCTCTTCCTTTATTCTTTTGGCTTCTTTTGGATGTGTCAAATTTTGTTAAAAAGATCCATTAACCATTTAATCCTTATTTCACCCAAGCATTTTCAAACTTTAATTATGATTCCATTTGGTCCTACAACTTTCTTTAATCTCATATTTCTTAAAGCCTCTTTAACCTTATATCTTTTAATATTACGCTTAAATACACAATTTACATCATGAAAAGGAATGTTCAACCTACCTATATCATGTTCAAAACTGTTATTAAAAAAATTATCAAAATAATCTCTCAATCTCTTTTTAATCTCGTCATCATTTGCTAAAATTTTTTCGTCCTTACCATTGATGCATCTAATGCCATTAAGATCTCTACTCTTTTTATCCCTCATCTTGGCAATTTTGAATAGTTCTTTTTTTCAAACTATTATCATTAGTTATGTATATAACTCCTCATGGATCCTACTTTTTGAGTCTTAAATAGCTTTTTTTGTTTGCTTTTTTGCTGTCTTATACTTTCGATTCCCTATTGTTTCATAAATTTTTATAACACTCCCGCTTAGCTCTAATTATCTTTTTCACACATCATTCCATGACCAAGATTCCTTTCCTAACGGTGCCTTACCCCTAGATTTCCCAAGTGTCTCTTTAGCAACCCTTTGAATTCTAGTTGTAATATTTTCCCACATTATTTCTATATCCTCATCAAGCTTCCAATAAATTTCTTTTACTAGTCCATCCCCCTATTTTGTCCCTCTTTAAGTTTCACCACTTAATACATGGTTAATGACTCTGATGTCTCTTTTTTGACCCCTTGAAATGGAATAGATCAAGTACTAATAGTCTATGTTGTGTGGCCACACTCTCACATGGTATAACCTTGCAATCCTTATAACTATTTTTATCATCTTTTCTAGTAAAAAAGAAATCAATTTAACTAGCATTTGATCCACTCCTAAATGTCACCAAGCATGATTCTCTTTTCCTTAAACACGTGTTTAATATCATTAGGTCAAATGTTGTAACAAACTCTAGGATAGTCTCTCTAATTTTGTTTTTTTCTCCAAAGACATATCCCCCATATACCCTCCCAAAGTCATTACCATCATTGCCTACATGACCATTTATGTCTCTTCTAATAAACAATTTTTCTCTGTATGATATGGCTTACATTGTCTCATCTAAATCTTTCTAAAATTTTTGATTACTTTCCTTGATCCAAAACCTATTTGCGAGGTATAAACACTAATGACATTGACATCTCTTCTAAAAAAAGTTTAACAAGTAAAATTCTATCCCCTTTTCTTTTAACCTCAACCACATCATCTCTCAAATTCTTATCAATAATTATCTTCACTCCATTTCTACTCCTCTCTTTCCTTGTGTACCAAAGCTTAGAGCACCATGTGTCTATCTCTCTAGCCTTTTCCCCTACCCACTTAGGTTTTTAGAGACACATAATATTAATTCCTCTTCTAGCCTTTGCATCATTTATCTCTACAAGCTTAATAATTAATAATCTTATATTCAAAGTAGCTAAGCATAACTTACCCCTATGAATTAGTTTTTTTACTCATGTTCGTCCACTAAAACAAGAGAATCCTTGCCTATTTGACACTGCATCGAGGCGATAATGCGACACATCGCTTCTAAGCAATGACCTAGCAACCCTTACATATTTAACACTACATCCAAACTCCGATGTAGCACATCGTTGGGAGACGACGACCCCAATGAGAATTTTTGTTTTGATCCTTTATCATAGTTTGACTATAATTTACACTAACAATCAACAATTGCAATTCTATTCCTTTATTCGAGCTTGAGATCGGTAATGTGACAACACACAAGTGGAGTTGAGTATTAATATATAATATAGTAAAATCAATTAGGGTCAATAATATAGCTAGTGAATGAAATTCACAGAGATTTTTTTTTTAATGGATAACTAAAGAATTTAACGAAGCCAAGTAAAATATTATTGTTTATTCTCTAATTTTTAAAACTAAAATTACTTTTCGTCGTTCAAATTTAGACTTCAAGTATACAAATTTTTTCAATAACGAAATAATAAAAAATTTGTTACTTAAACAGATAGGGAATTGCTCTGGCCAAAAAAAAAAAAAAATGATTGCACTTGGCCAGTTTGATGAATAATCTTTTGATTATGTATGCCATAGAAATGCATCTGATATTTACCGATGAAAATTATACAAAACTTTTAAGAATATGAAAACTGTTCATGACAATTGTGTTTAACATTCTTTGTATCAGTGATGTAATAGTGGAATTACATGGTTGTTATATGTTTATTTAATAATTAATTTATTTATTATTTTTAAATATATCTTACTGAAAATTTATTAACTGTGTAACATGCATACTTTTGCAATTTAAAAATTTTATTGACTATGGTCACTGTATATGATAATATTTTTTCTTTTTTAATTTTTTAATATTTTTTTACTTTTACGAAGATTAAAAAAAACTTTGATTTTTATTTATTTTAATTACATTAAAATTTTAATTTTTTTCATAAAATTGATGTTCTATGATTTTTATATAAAAAAAATATTTTGAAATTTTAATATGAAACATGAAAAATAAGAAGTATTAGATGATTGAAAAAAGTAAAAAATATTAGGTGTTTGAAAAATGAAAAGAATATCTCGAGAAAAAAGAAAAATGAGAAAATATATGTGTGGAGAAATTAACTTTCACAGTGTAAAACTTTTTTAAATTTTACACATTTTTCTAACATTTATTTTAAAAAATTCAAGATAAGAGACAAGCAAATAAAAAATTTTGAATTGCAAATATATTTTTCGTGCATGAGATTCTGGCAGCATTAGTTATTTATGAATTGTTATTACTTGGTGTCTTGTTTTTCTTTCACCTTTTGTAGTTAAAAAGATTGACAATTTGAACAATTAATTTCAATCACACGGTGCACGTTAAGCAGTGTACTCAACATGCCGAAGCAGAGGCACTATTTGTAACACTTCCATTGTTGTGACCAAGAATTAGACTGCTCACAGCTTGCTAATGGTAATGATAAGTGCCGAAAACGTCCAGTAGTAAATCGATTTCTAAAACTCGAAAGCTTGAACGATCAAAGGAAGATTCATGCTCATAACATCCCGAAATAGGTGATGAGTTATAAGGACTCCTTATCTACGGCAGTGCTAAGTGCATTCTCCAAGCAGAATCTTAGAGCATTGAACTACAATTGACTCAAGAAAAATGACACAGCAAGAAGTTCAACTCTCAATTTAAGCATAACTCCACTAGCTGATTACTATAATTCGTAATGTTTATGCAAAAATTAACATCCATAATCTCACATGAGAATAGGCAGACACTAGCAACTACCGCTTCAATCCCATCTCCCTTCATTTGCAAGCCCTCTGATCGTATAAGGTTTGCAGTACTAACAACACCTAAGTACTTCCAGCATCTCCACATATTGTTGTTTCTTGAAAAGGAGATTCCGCCTAAACAGACAGTCAAACACCCTGCTTGAATTACAATTCATGATTTCAAATATCATCAAACCAGTCATTAGGATCAGATTCATAGAACAATCCATCAACAATCCGGTCGATCACTGAATCAATAAATGAGTTACAACTGAGAGTGAAGATTCGACCAACGTTGTTCCGAGCACTGGATAACCAAGCAAATGCAGCAGCAGAAGCCATAGCCCCAAGGCACACACCGACAGCTTCAGCAATCCCTTGCAACTCCATCTTCCTAAATAGGGAGTTTCCCGTTACAAACTCTGTTGTTACTGTTGCTGCGAACACAATCTGCAAAAAAACAAACCATTAGATTGTTTACTCGTTTGACAATGCTTCAAAATCTTGATTAACACACAGCAATAAGTTGAAAATTTTGTGCATTATCTTTGGTACTGTAGTGCACACTGCAATCAAATAAGAAATTGAGAACCCTTTGAAGAAATAGAGCTGATTCATTTGTACATGAAACTCAGACAGAGCAAGAATAACATTCACTTGTCCAGTTCAAACTATGAGTTTTCCGATCAAACTCCGAACACACACGTGTTTGATCACTTGAGCTCAATACAAAAAAAAAAAAGAAAACTCTTTTACAGAAACAAAAAAGCAGTACACAGTTTAGCAGTGAAAGAACTTAATTACCATGGCGAGGCGACCAGAGATAATCTCGAAGTCTTGGCTCTTCTTGGAACTCTCTATATACACCGACAAAGTCTTAAAAAAAGACGATTCTTCATTACCCTGTCGAACCTCTTCGTTTCTCGTCTTCATCACCGCTCGTCCATCCGAGCCATACGATCTTAACGTACACAACCTTGGCTGCAACACTATCTTTACATTCTCAGGTTCACCCACTTTCACTGTTTGAACAAGAACCGGAACCTGACCACCCAATTCTCTCCTAGGGGTTGCGCCAGGTTTATTGGACAGTAGCTCACAGTGGATTGCACGCGCCACAGTGGCCATAGGAAAGAAAAAGAGGGCTTCTGTTGTTGCTGTCTGCTGCTGGCTGAAGTTGGGGGGTGGGTTTCGGTGATTCCTACGATCGTAGCGTGTTCTGAGGATCCGTTTTCGGAAGGTTCGTGGTGATCTATGAATCCACGTCTGCTACTTTTCTTTGCTTTCCTTATTATTGGGGTGGTGGGCACTAGTGAGTTAGATAGGAGAGTGATTTTCGTTCGATAACGTGGCTTTCAGAAAGGAAAATATTCGTAGGTACCCCGTTCGACGCCCTGTAACCTTTTTTTTTTTTTTGTGCTCCAGCCGGCTGTCATTGATTATCATTGGTTTGACTAGTTTGCCCCTTCCTCACGGTCCCTGCATTGTAATGGTTTAGGTTTGTAATTTTTTATCGAGAATCTGCATTCGCGTAAATTATACAAATAGAAATTAAAAATCATTTTTATAAGAATTATAAATAAAGTTAATATTAAGTATCAAAATTATAATACTTTAATTATATTTAGATAAATTAAAATTAAATTGTATGAATTAAATTAAATATTTAACTAATTAAAATAAAAAATTAATTTATACAAAAATCTAATTAAATAGGCTAATAACTTAAAACTGAAATTTAAATATACAAAAACAAATAATTAGCTTAAACAACAAATTAAATAAATCAAAATTGTAAATAAAGATAAAATTAAGGCATGCAATAACAATTAAACTTGTAACAAGTAAAAATGAATCTAAATCACAAACTAAAAAATCATTTAACATGCTAAAATTTAAATTAAAAATTGAAACTTAATTAATAAACTAAACAACAACCTAACAAAATTAATTAAACATAAAAAACCTAAGGTTAAATTAAAATTGAATTAAACAACTTAAACTAACATGAACCAAAACTTAAACTAAATTAAATGAATTTATTAAACTTCAAAACAGTAAATTAACCCTAATATATCACGCATGAAACATAAACAAGACAAATAAACTTAAATAACACTTAATAGAATTTAACTTAAGTAAATTCAACTAAAAAAATCCAAAAACAATAACCCTAATCTAACAATGTGAAATCATAATTTCTGCAAATAAATTTAACTTGAGAAATATTAAATCAAATTAGAGCATAACTAAATTAACCTTAAATTGCATGAACTGAACTTGAAAATAATTAAAACAGCAAATTAAAATAAATAGAAAGAATAGAAAATTAAAAAGCTTGAATTTAAATTAAATCAAAATAGAATTTACATTCCTTGAAAAACTTAAATTGAACTTGCAAAAATTTAAATTAATTTAAAAAAACTGAATTAAATTGAAAATTAAAAAAAAAAAGAAGAAAGCTTAAAAGAATAACTACTAGTCTATCACCCCAAACTTTAAAACTAAAAAGAACTTAAAAATAATAAAATAAAAAAAAAAAACCTGTAAAGTTATAATATGGGTTATCACCCTAACTATGCTCATCCTTAATGCCTAAGCTAGCTATTTATAAGTAAAAAAAATTACAAAAAATCCTAGAGAAATGCAGTTGACTCAATCTTGGTCTCTTGAAGTAGTGTGATTCTATCATGCTTGGTATCTTGAATGAAATAATTTTCTTGGATTAAATATTTAATGGATATTTTACTCATCTTCACGTGAATGCATATAGATCAAATATGCTAAATTAAGTGCTAACTTGTCTTTTCTTTATCTTTTTTAGATAAATCTTGCTAACTTAACACTTACATGATAAGAGTGTTGCACGACTAGCCTTCTTTTGTTAAGAATAATCTTGTTTTCTTTTAAAATCTCTCTAAGTAGCTCTTAAAGTCCTAACTTTGAGTTGCTTTCTTGAATGTAAATCTCTTTTTTTCTTGATTTTAAGCAGTTTTAGAAGTTTTAAATTTTTTTGTTGCTTATTTTTTTTGGACACGTTCTTGATGAGTTCTTAAAGAGTTAAATCTCTAAAATTGAAGATGCAGGTTTGGCTAAATCTTTTTGAAAAATAGAAGTTAAAAGTCTTCTAGAAAGTGTTCATAAAGTTGGAATAGATCTTGTTCCTTCTTAGAAACTTCTTGGAATTAGGCTTCTACAAGAAGTCTTCATAAAGAAAAGGGAATTTAAATTCTAATTTTACTCTTTTTAGTATGCCACTTCCTTTATTCGAATCCTTTTAAATTGCATGCAAATGTTACCCTAGGTAGGAATACCAAATTAAAGTAGGATTTCCAAATTAAGGTAAGGATTTTAAAATTGAGAAAGAAAATCAATGGTTGTTTGGACTTTTCCAAGTTTGGACAAACCTATTAAGTCATCATGTCACATAAGCTTCCAAATTTTCTTTGCCAATGAGTTTAGACTTATTGCCATATCAATTAATAATCTCATGGGTTTGTCTATAACAAAGTCACAATATATCAACCTTAATCTAAGGTCATAAAATATCTTAATATCTCATGATGTATTATGATAAATTATAAAAATAATATAACTTTTAAGAAAAAAGGAAGAACGGTAAACATTAAAAAAGGTATACATAATTTTATTTAATTTATTAATTTAACAAATGAAAAATGATATAGTTTCTAATTTTATAATATCAATTTATTTTACGAAATTAACTTAATTAATTACGTTTAATAATATATTTTTATACTTTTTTTATCATTACATTTATAATTATTAAAACTTTTTTTAAGGATAAGATATTTTAAACTCATTTTACATCTAATGATATGAATTTTATAATTATTTTCAATTTTTTATGTTAACAATTTTTTATTTAGAATCTTTTAATTTAAAAATATCAATTCTTTTACATTGTCAAGTTAATTATTTACTTTAATTTTTTGTTACGCTTGTTCATACTTTCTGTTTTGTTTAGAATTATTATAACTCTTTCTTAAGGTATTATGATATCAAATGATATCAATTTTACGGTTATACTTACTTTTTTTTTACTTTTTTACATTAACAGTTATTTTTTGGTTTGAAATTACTTTTTATTTATAATAATAATTTTTACATTTCCAATTTAATTATTTACATTATAATAATATATTTTTACACTTGTTCTTATATTTTATTATGTTTAAAAGTATCACAACTGTTTTCTTATGGTGTTACAACACTTCTAATATACTTTAGGCCAAATGATACAAATTTTACGATTATTCTTATATTTTTACATAAAAACTTTTTTTATTAAATTATTTTTTAATTTATAATAATAATTTTTTTACATTGTCAACTTAATTATTTACATTAAAATAATTTTTTTATGCTTGTTCTTATATTTCATTATATTTATAATTATTACAACTTTTCTTTAAATTGTTACGATAGTTCTAATATATTTTACACCAAATTATACTAATTTTATGACTATTTTTACCTTTTTATGCTATGATACTTTTAACACATTTTACGTTAAATTATATCAATTTTATGATTATTCTCACTTTTTTATGTTAACACTTATTTTTAGGTTTATAATTATCTTTTATTTAAAATAATAATTTTTATATTGTCAATTTAATTATTTACATTACAATAAATTTTGTTAACCTTATTTTGCATTTTATTATATTCAGAATTATCACAACTTTTTCTTAAGTATTACAATACTTCAAACATATTTTATATCAAATTATACCAATTTTATGATTATTCTCATATTTTTACTTTAACACTTATTTTTTTATTTAGAATTATTTTTTTATAATACTAATTTTTTTACATTACAAATCTATTACATTTCAATAATATCTTTTTACATTTTTTGTTACTTTTAATTATGTTTAAAATTATTACAATTTTTTGTTAAGGTGTAACAAAACTTCTAACCATTTTACGTAAAATAATACAAATTCTACGATTTTCTCACCATTTTATATTAATTCTTATTTTTTGTTTAAATTATTTTTTATTTGTAATAATAATTTTTTTTATATTGCCAATTTAATTATTTATATTATAACAAGTTTTTTTACGCTTGTTGTTACGTTTTATTACTTTTAAGATTATCATAACTTTTTTTAAAGGTGTTACAATACTTCTAAATATTTTACATCAAATAATATCAATTTTATGATTACTCTCACCTTTTTTATATTAACATTTATTTTGTGGTTTAGAGTAATTGTTTATTTGTAATAATAATTCTTTTGTGTTGCATAAAATATTATTTATGTTGTAATAATATTTTTTATACTTGTTTTTTTTTTATTATGCTTAGAATTATCACTACTTTTTGTTAAAGTGTTATGACACTTCCAATACAATTTATGCCAAATAACACCAATTTTATAATTATTCTTAACATTTTACGTTACAACATTGTAACATATTTTACACTAAATGACTTCAATTTTTCAATTATTCTCACCTTTTTAGGTTAATATGTTTTTTTTAGAATTATTTTTTATTTATAATAATAAATTTTTTATATTGTCAACTTATATTTACATTACAATAAAATATTTTACGTTTATTCTTACCATTTATTATGTTTAGAATTATATCACAAGTTTTTCTTAAGGTATTAGGACATTTTTAATATATTTTACACCAAATAATACCAATTTTATAATTATTCTCACATTTTTATATTAACACTTATTTTTTAATTGAATTATTTTTTCATTTATAATTCTAATTTTTTTATGTTACCAATTTATTACATTTCAATAATATTTGTTTACATTTGTTGTTACTTTTTATTATGTTTAGAATTTTTACAATTTTTTTCTTAAGGTATAACGATACTTTTAACTATTTTACATTAAATAATACTAATTTTATAACTATTTTCACTATTTTACGTTAACTCCTAGTTTTTTATTTAATTTTTTTTTGTTTGTAATAATTATTTTTTTATATTGTCAACTTAATTATTTATGTTATAATAATATTTTTTATATTTGTTATTAACTTTCATTATGTTTAAAAGTATTACAATGTTTTTTTTTAAAGGTATTATGATGCTTTTTACTATTTTATGTCAAATAATACTAATTTTATAATTACTCTCACCTTTTTTATACTAACACTTTTTTTTTGTTTAGAATTATTAATTATTTGTAATAATAATTCTTTTATGTTGCCAAAAATATTTTTTATGTTACAATAATAATTTTTTACACTTATTATTACTTTTTATTACATTTAAGTTTATCACAACTCTTTGTTAAAGTGTTACAATAATTTTAATCTAATTTATGTCAAATAACACCAATTTTACAACTATTTTTATCTTTTTACGTGACGACACTTCTAACATATTTTACGTCAAATGATTTTAATTTTACAATTACTCTCACTTTTTTACGTAAACTTATTTTTAGAATTAACTTTTATTTATAATAATTTTTTATCAGCTTAATTCTTACATTATAATAATATCTTTTACTCTTGTTCTTATCTTTTAATATGTTTAAAATTATTATAACTTCTTTTTTATTGTATTATGACATTTCTAACACATTTTACATCAACATATACCAATTTTACGATTATTCTTATCTTTTTACACCTATTTTTTGGTGTAGGATTATTTTTTATTTATAATACTAATTTTTTACATTACCAATTTAATTATTACATATTAATAATATTTTTTTTACACTTTTTGTTATTTCTAATTATGTTTAAAATTATCACAATGTTTTATTAAAGTGTAACAATAGTTGTAACCATTTTACGTCAAATAATATTAATTTTACAATTATTCTCACTTTTTTACATTAACTTTTATTTTTTGTTTAAAATTATTTTTTATTTGTAATAATATTTCTTTTACATTACCAACTTAATTATTTTTGTTGCAATAATATTTTTTTTATGCTTGTTACTACTTTTCGTTATGTTTATAACTATTACAACCTTTTATTAATGTGTTACAACATTTCTAACTCATTTAATGTTAGAGCTTTGATAGACAATAATTCAGGGGTTATCAACCCTATCCACTCTAAGGTTACTCTCCATACTATCCTGCTGTGAATAATGCCTTATCCTACCCATACCAGCTAGCTCCACAACCACCTTATTCATCCACATACCGATCAATTTTTAGCCCTCAAGATTTTACATATAGCCATAACATTCAAACTCCTGCAAGAGCCCAAATTCACCCTACTAACCAACAAGTGGTTTATGAGAGCAACAGATTACTCGAGAAAAACCTGTATTTGATCCAATCCCTATGACTTATACGGATTTATATCGAGAACTCTATAATAGTCACTTGATTGCCCCTAGTCGTGTGGAGCTGCTCAAGCCACCCTATCCTAAGTGGTATGATCCTACAGCCCACTGCGACTACCACTATGAAATTGCTGGCTATTCTACTAAAAATTACACTGCTTTAAAGCAACTGCTTTAAAGCATAAGGTGCAATGGTTAATCAATGATGGAATGGTAAGTTTTGATCAAGAAAAAGCAACAACACCTAATGTTAGTGGCAACCCATTACCAAATCATAATGCTCTGGGTGAAAATCAAGAACACATTGATCAGAAAGGGTCCGAAGAGTCACAATGAATTGAGGGGTAAGATGTTAATAAAGATTCTTGATCTGATCACATAAGGGGATAATTTTAGAGAATGGAGATAAGGCTGATTGAAAGTTTTTTATCATTTTAAGAATTTTTTAGAATAATGTTAAGTTTTTTTTAGGCAGTAGGATTTCATTTGTTATCATTTCAATAAAAGGTAATTTAATGTATTTCATTACATTTTCTTCTTCATTCAACTACTATTCTATACTTTGTCACCTTTCATAACTTTTGTTCCCATTCTTGAATTTTGAATGATGAATGTTTAGACAATGATAGCAATAATTTTGGGATTTAATTTTGAGAACTCATTCACATTGATTTAAGAAGATTATTTGAGCAAAAAAAGTCAGCTACTAGTAGATGTAAAATTAATATGATTGGAAGAAGTGTAGTCTCTTACAAATCCATGAGCTTATTTTTGCTCAATAGATGATGATCAAGGACAATATTCACATTTGAGATGAAAAATGACCATTTTTCTTTTATCATTTGAAAAATCATTCATTGCTACCCCTTTGAGCCTATTATGATTTTTTTTTTTAAAAGAACCTCGACCAAGAATCACCCTCCACACTGGAGGGTAATTTTTGAGAAAAAAAATAGCCTAAAGATAAAAAAAATGTCTAAAACAAGAGCAAGAAGAAAAAAAAATTAAAAAAATATCACAAATGATTTGGGGCAAAAAAATAAGAATCTTTTTATGAAGAATAAGATAGAAAAATAGAAAAGTAGTAAATTGATATAGAGTGGGGCAAAATTCTAAGCTGCATCAAGTGATGATTCTTTGGTTTTGAACCCTTTAAACATATATATTGAGCCTATTTTATCCATTTCTTTCATTACCCCATACCATGGCCTACATTACAACCTTGAAAAGTTTATTTGGATCAAGTATGAATGCTCGAATTGAATAATCATATGTTGGGCAAAGGTATGCTTATGATGGAATCATGTTATTGCCCTAAAGATTAATGTGTGAGAGATATCAACAATGAATGAAAGATGAGAAAAAAAAAGAAAAAAAATGGTGAAATGTAAAAAATAAAAAGAAAAAAAAAGGAAAATGAAAAAAAGAGAAAAAAAAGATGAAAGGAGGAAAAAAGAAGACTCAAATTAAAAATCTGAAAGGGTAATTTGGGTAGACCAAATCTCTGAGCTGAAAGTTAGATAAATAGTTCAAATATATAGAAGATCAATGCATCTAAAGATCCTTCAAAGCTGAGATAGAGTCTGATGAGCTCAAAATGATTTTGACAATCAATGGAATGAGTTTGTGAAAAACATCTTGAATTAATGTTCAAAATTGTTTGAATATTCATTTGTCCCAATGTCATACATCCAACTTGTTTTTTTCCCCATTTGCTTTGGTACCAAGACTCACTTCTTATTCTCTCAATGCACATTTCGTTCTTTTGTCCTCACATCTCTAAAATGAATTGAGAAAATGCTTGATTGCATTGTATTTGTTAAGAATTGAAATGATAATGAATGAATGAATATGTGCTTAAAAGAGTTTTGCATTCCTTTGAAAAGAAATCCAAGTTGATAAAAAAAATAAAGAGATCATAGAAACCTAAAAAGGATGATTTGAGATAACATGTGGTGTGATCAAATGATGAAAATGGTGATGGGTTGGTCAACAAATGAAGAGAGTGCAAAAACTTGAAAAAGTACTATGACCAAGTGATGAGTACAAGGATGAATTGCTTGACATGACTTGCAAGTTATGATTGAATGATAAAAATAATTAGTGGACAAAGTTTATTTTGGAATGGTTAAGGTTGAGAAACCTATGAGTGTGACCTAGTTCGGAATGGTTAATGCTGACACACCTATAAGTAATGACCCAGTGATGGTGGATGAAACTTGTTTTGAAATTTGTTAGTGTTGAAAAGTCCATGAATAGTGGTCAAGTGATTATCGATTAATGAAACTTGTTTCAAAGTATTGAGAAACGGAACAAGGAAGACATGCGAAATGGTAGAGTTTTGAGAGCTATATTACCATAATTACTTAGAATTTTATGATATAGACGTCTGCATTACATGCATCATGGTGGCATCATTGCTTGAATAGTACATGCACATAATTTGATGAATTAAACTTTGTTTAGACATGCATGGTACTATGAGAATATAGGTTGCCGCATTTGCATCATTAAAAAGGCATTTGCATCTTTGGTCATAACGTTCATTCATTCAAATTTTTGAGTCACTTGAAAAAGAAATTATGAATATTTTGATGAAAATTTTTGAGAACTCAAATGAGAATCTTTGAGTTTCAAAATGAGAATCTTTGGGGAGTGAAACCCTTAAGTTCGTCGAATATAAATCTTCGAACTAGAATGAAAAGTTTTAAACTTTTAGATGTAAATCTCCAAAATACAAAGCTTCAACTTTTTAGATATGAATCTCTAAATTTTTAAATGAGAACCTTTGAACTTAGATGTGAAACTCTAAGTTTTATTGCTGAGCCTTTGAACTCAAATGAGAAGCTTTGAATTTTTGGATGTGAATCATAAGCTTGCCAAATGCGAACCTTTAAAAAACCTTGAACTTTTGGATGTGAACTCCAAAATTCAAATGAGGATCTTTAATGTGAGTCTTGTAAGTTGCAAATGCAAATCTTGAGATCTTGCAAATTTGAATGAAACTGAAATTTTGAGAATCAAATTTCAGTAAATTCTTACGAAGTTGAAAGATTCTTGTGAATCCGAACCTCTGAATGTTGAACTCAAATTATGAATCTTTTAGTTTCCATTACAAAATTTTTTTAATCACGATCTATAACTCATTTGGACATAATTGTCAATGGGCAATTTACTTTTCAAAGTTGTGGTGCCTCTGATTAGAGGAGAAAGTTGTGGTGCCTTTGATTAGATGAGCCATTTATTTTTTCAAAGTCATTGAACCTCTAATTAGAGGAGCTTTATTTATTTTTAAAAGTTGTTGAGCCTCTGTTTAGAAGAGTTTTATTTATTTTTCAAAGTCGTTGACCCTCTGATTAGAGGAGCTTTATTTATTTTTCAAAGTCGTTGAGCCTCTGATTAGAGGAGCTTTATTCATTTTCAAAGTCGTTAAGCCTCTGATTAAAGGAGCTTTGTTTATGTTTTTCAAAGTCGTTGAGCCTCTGCTTAGAGAAGCTTTGATCAAAATTTTAACGAAAAAAAGTTAAAAAAAAAGGGTCAAGTGCAGTCTTGAATGGGTGTCTACGTCTTTGCATAATTTTTGTTTCACAAAAAACGTGTAAAGAGGAGCAACTGTAGACACCCAATTTGGTCCAGGCCCGGATCAATTGGGCCTGGTCCAAATGGGTAAACCCATTTTAATTTATTTTATTTTATTTCTTATTTGTTTTGTATTTTGTATTTTATTTATTTATTATTATTTATCTATTATTACTATTTATTAATATATATTTTATTATTAATTATCTGTTTATTTATCTATTATATATTATTATTTATCTATTATTATTATTATTTATCTATTTACATATTATCATTTATCTATTAGTATATTTTTTTTATTTTATTTTTTTCTTGGTTGAATCCTGATTGGGATTAGGATTAAAAAGACTGGAATTCTGGTGAAAATTTGGGGCTGACAGAGTTGGGATTGGATTCAAAGATTGAATCCAAATCCCAGAGGGAATTGGGATTGATCAGAAACTATTCTGATCAATCCCTATAAATAGGTGCTGGAAGAACAGAAATAAACACACAGAAATGTAGACATAAAGAAGAAACAGAAGCTAAAAAAGGGTTTTTGTGCGTTAGAATAATCTTAAGAATCGGTAAGAATTTTTTAAGATTTTGATGAATTTTTTTTCTGAAAATTTTTGGAAAATTTTTAGATTTCGGTTGAATTTTCTGACGAAGTTTGAATTTTTTGGTGACTTTTTCAGCCAAGTTTGAATTTTTCGGCCAGCTTTTCAGTTTTCGATGACTATTTCTAGAAACCGATCAGTTTTTCGGTGAACTTTCGATAAAAAATCCAGATTCCAGTGAAAATTTCCAAAATCTGACGAGATTCAACCAGAGTTCTTTGTTGGTTTAGAGAGAAAAGAGAGAAAAAAAAGGGAAGAGAGATGGAGAGAGAAGGAGAGATCTGCTAAAAAACAGAAAGGATAACCTTTTATACTCGTTGAAAATGAGAGGGGAGGAGAGATCTGCTGAAAAATAAAAATGATAGCCTTTTATACTCGTTGAAAACGACGTCATTTTGGCGTTATTGTGCACAGAGGATCCGTGCATTTTGAAGTCGGATGACCTGACCCGAGCGTCAACCCGCTTTCGACCTACTTTCGACCTGCGTTCAACCCGAGTGCGAACCGTTTTCGAAGCCGAGTCGATCTAAGTTGAGTCGCGTCTTCGAGCCGTCTTTTCTTTTTCAAGTCGCGCCGAGCCGAGCCACTAAGCTGAGCCATTCTCAGGTTTTTTTTCATTTTTTATTATTTATTTATTTATTTATTTATTATTATTATTATTATTATTATTATTATTATTTATTGATTAGATTAGAATTGTTTAATACTTTTTATTTTATTTTTATTTTATGTTTTATTTTATTTTCTTTAAATAAAATTCAAAAAAATATTTTAAGGAAAAGTTGAAAGTATCAATTTTCCTTGAAAATAAGTTTTTCTGAAAAAAATATTTTTGAGGAAAAGTTGAAAGTATTAATTTTCCTTGAAAATAAGCTTTCTAAAAAATATTTTTGGGAAAAAGTTGAAAGTATCAATTTTTCTTAAAAATAAGTTTTCAAAAATAGATTTTTAGGGAAAAATTGAAAGTATCAATTTTTCTTAAAAATAAGTTTTCAAAAATGGATTTTTGAGCATCAATTTTCCTTAAAAATAAGTTTTCAAAAGTGAATTTTTGAGGAAAAGTTGAAAGTATCAATTTTTTCTGTACAAAAGCAATCATTTTTTTCTTTTTATTTTCTCGAATTTTTTTTAATGTTAAATAATCCGACGTGGAGCCTCTGCAAGTGAAACAGTAGTTTTCTTGCATACTCTTGAGGTGAGGGAATTTTTTCAATTTTTTGCTAAAAATATTAGAGTCAATTGAGAATAATTTCTAATAATTAATTACTTGATAAATTTTTAAGGTTTATTGGATAACACAAAATTAAGCTGGTACCATCTTTCGATGGGCATTGTGAGGGTGCTATAACCTTCCTCACATGTAACCGAACTTTCAAACCATGTTCTGGTTAGTAGACCTAAACCTATTCTTTTAAGGACCTTTAAACTTAGGTGTTCCCTGAAAGGATAGATTTCTTAGGTGGCTAATTACACCTAGATAAAAAAGATTGGTGGTGACTCCTTCAAGTCAATGTCTAGTGATAAATCTCCGGATCTAGATGTTATGACACAAATTTTCACTCAATAGGTTTAGCAAAGCAAATCTTGAATTATTTCATTACTTTGACTCGAAAAATTTCAAGAACTCTAAGAATTATCAAGAACACATAAAAAACAATCCAAAATTCATCTAATGCATCAAGAATCATCCAAGATTGATAAAAAAATTTCCAAGATTATTCAAGATTTGCCAAGATTCCATCTTTCTTTCAAGATTTCCTACAAAACAAAAAATTTAGCACATTAGGAATAAAAAGATCTTTATTTAGCCAAAAACTAAGTAAAATTACTTACTTAAGCATTGAAAATATGTCTAAATAACTTTATTTTATGGAGTTATCATGCTATGGTATTCATAAACTAATATCCTCAAAAAATTATTGGATTTGAATCTACTTTCATTGGTTAAAAATAATTGGCATATCAAAAACTTATTTTAAAGATTTTTTATTTTTCCAATCAATGAAAAAAAAAAAAAAGACAACAGCTTTTGTTGGTGGTTTAGATTGATGCCTAGTTTTTACAAAAGCTACAAGAAATTACCTTCCACTATTTTTTTCTTTTTTTCTTTCCTTTTTAGATAGGTGAATGATTTTATTTATCCAAAATTAAAAGACTATTGCATCAAAATTTTTTAACTAATATGATTCAAATACAAAAGATCATAATTTAAGAATTACATAGTAAACAATTTTACTCTATAAAGGCAAAAATTTTTTTAAAAAAACATTGTTACATTAAACGGCTCTATCACACTATAAAAGTTTAGATTTTTAGTGATGCTTTTTTTAACGTTTAGCAGCATTTATAAACGCAAATAAAATATTTGCAGCATTTGTGAAAAATGTCACTCAAAGTGCTGACTATACACATGTCACGAAAAATAGCGATGTTTTTGAAAAAACATTACTATATTAGCGACATTTGTATCTAAAAAATGTCACTATATTAGCAGCGTTTACATCTGAAAAACGTTACTATATTGGTGGCGTTTGTATCTTTGAGATGCCGTTAATTTAGTGATATTTTTATCATAAAAACATCGTTAAATTGGTGACGTTTGTATCAAAAAAACACTGCTAATTTAGAGGTATTTATGTTTAAAAATGTCGTTAAATGCTGAAAATAGTGACATTTGTAGTAAAAATGTCATTAAATTTAACGGTGTTTTCTAATACAAACGTCACCAAATTCAGATTTAGTAACATTTTTAAATACAAACACTGCTAAATAAAAAATTTTACTTTTTTTAAAATTTTTTTAAATTTTATTATAATTAAATAAAAATGGATTTAAATTCATAAACTGAATATTATAAATATTTAAATATCTAAATACATAATTTGTTCCAATATGCATGTAACACATAGTTTAATACATACAATAATATTCCATTTTGCATTTGTTTTTCTCTTGCCCATCAATGGACTCCATGAAAGGAGTCATACTTGCTTTGAATAGACCCTACAACACCCATTCCTCATCTTGGCTTTCATTGCTAAAGAGAACATTTCTCCAGGAAACTCAAAATGTACTATTAGAAATGTATCATAGTACATTTCATTTATCTTTTCCACAACTTCATGTTCCATCCTGATTGAAAAATGTCACTAGATAAGCTATAAAAAGTACCATAAAATTTGTAATAAAGATAAAATCAAGGAAGATATACAAGATCTCATTGTTACATACATGCAGAAATAATAGAGAAACAGATTTAACCAAAGCAATAAACTCAGATATATTTTTTGGCCAATGATCAAGATAAATACACAAGGTAAAATGATGTACACTCTCTCTCTGAGTGCATTTTATGAAAATGCCTTTCATAATCATAGTTTTTCCATTTTGCATATATCATTATGAAATTGCTAGACTTGAAATGCAGTGCCATATAATTTGAAAAAAGGAGAATATATGAAAGGCTGAGAGATAGATCTTCAATCAAGTTCATGTTTGATTGCATTGGAAAAAGATAAAAATTATTTGATTCCATAAAGTTTATAAGATAAACCATTTCAAATCATATTTTCAGCTCGTAAATAAATTCATAGAAATAAATGGATTCAAATGCTTTAAGAGGAAAATAAACTAATCCTTCAAAATAAAATGACCACGCAATAGAGTTTCAAGAGAGAAATACAAATTGTGTAATGGATAAATCAACTATGCTGCACCTTGAACTGATGGTGCAGCTGTGTCTATAGAGATCAATGTTTTTTTATACTTAGCAGCAGCAAAAATTGTATCATGGAATCATTAGAAAGTAATTGGAAAAAGTATAGAGGACCAATCCAAGTTGATAGGTCTACAGTATGCACCTTTCAACTGCTACAATTCATCAATCAAGTTTGCTACAAAATTCAACAAGAAAATGATAGTAAAATAGAGAAAAATCAACTTAATGAACTAGTAACTCAAGTGATACTTAAAACAGAGAAAAACAGAGCATTAACAACTAAATCTAACCAAACACTAAATGAATTCATGAAAATAAATGCAATCAATTAAAAAATAATGAGTAAACATGTAAAACTAAGAATGTAAAGTATGAGAGAATCAAATCTAACACCTAGAAGGAGAAAGGATCATCATTCATCAAGTTCTCATGCATGGATTGTTTCTGCCTTTTAGATTCAGCCTTAATTTTGAAGATTTAACTGTACTTGTACAAATGGAATTTGAGGTTGAATTTTTACTAGATTATAGCCTTATGAACTATGAATCTAAGAAGAAAAATTGAACTAAATCAAGATAGAATGCACTAAGTTTTGATCAAAAGATTGAAGATAGGTCAAGTGTGTGATTTTGAAACTAGATTTGAGTTTAAAGTGAATTTTACAGAATTTGAAAAGGAATTCATGAGAATTTGTAAATTTCATTATAAAAATCTTAAAGAACATTCAAAAGGAGTGTAGGAAACCTAAAATTGTAACAAGATTCAATTAAGAAAATTGAAATTAAAAGCTGTTTGATTGGAGAGAAAATGAAAATGATAGTAGATCAGGTTCTGACAAGAAAAATGAAAGGTAAAATATCAGTTTGTGCTCTAAGTTGCACCAAGAAATATATATGGAAAGCATAAACTTCTTATAAGATAGCTAATTAGTCATAAAATATGGCTTAAATAAGGTTCAAGAAAGTTCGAACAAGTATCAACAAATATCATACAAACATTCATGTGAAACCATGGCCTCTTACCCCAAAATCCCTTAACTTTTGATAAACTATTAAAAGAAGTTCTTTTCGTAATAAAATACAAGATTCAAGTGCATTCAGTTATCATGAATTTATATTTTTATACAGTTCTCTTGATTCAAAAGATTTTCTTTCAAAATAATTACATTTTTCACTTTCTCTCAAACTCACCCAAGCACATTCAACACATTAAATCAAACAGCAATCAAAGATTTCTATATTAAACCAGCATAGATAGAGCAAGAATCAAGGTAAAGCATTCACATATAGATATGAAAAAAGTGAGAGTAACCTTGTACTGGAGTATTCAAAGAGCTTTTTCAGTGGCTGAAAAAACTAGAAGAGCTATCTCAGCATCGCAAAGAGTGAAAAGCTCATAAGCTTTCTTGAAAAGTCCTCATCTCCTCTTTGAGAAAGTCACTTACCTCATTGCTACATTGTCAATCTTCTTGATTTGAATTTTCTTTCTCACCATTCTCTTCTAAGAAAAAAGTTAAGAAAAGAAAGGAAATTACAGAGAAGAAAGAGGGGGTTTAAATTTTTGGAAAAAATTTAACCACGTCATTTTTTCACGATAGCGATGTTTACTTAAAAAAATATCACTATTTACAAAAAAGATTATTGAAGGTGTTTTAGGTAAAAAAATGCCTTTAATAATCTTCTTAAATTTTTTAGAGAAGATTATTGAAGGTGTTTTTTGCAAAAAAATGCCTTCAATAATCCTCTTAAATTTTGATAAAGAGATTATTAAATGCAAAAAACACCTTCAATAATCCCCTTAAATTTTGATAAATAGATTATTAAAGGCATTTTTTGGCAAAAAATACCTTCAATAATCCCTTTTAATTTTTTTAAGGAGATTATTGAAGGTATTTTCTACAAAAAAAAAAATATCTTCATTAATCCCCTTAAATTTTGATGAGGAGATTATTGAAGGTATTTTTGATCAAAAATATCTTCAATAATCCCTTCTAATTTTTTTATAGGAGATTATTGATGGCGTTTTTTGGTCAAAAACGCCTTCAATAATCTCATCTAATTTTTTAGAGAGGATTATTGAAGGTATTTTCTGTAAAAAAAATACCTTCAATAATCCCCTTCATTTTTTATGAGAGGATTATTGAAGGTATTTTGTGCAGAAAATACTTTTAATAATCCCTTTCAAATTTTTATGAGAGATTATTGAAGGCATTTCAAGCAAAAAAAGCCTTTAATAATATGCTCATAAAAATAGAGAGGATTATTGAATGCGTTTTTTGCTAAAAATGCCTTCAATAATTTTTTTTAAAAATTATAGAGGATTATATAAGGTATTTTTTGTCAAAAATACTTTCAATAAATCTTTTTGTCAATGAATCTACTAAAAATGGAGTAGCATTGTCAGTTAAAACATACGAATGTTAATCATAAGGTTGTAGGTTTGATCCCTCTCTTCAGTATTTTTTAGATCTTTTGAAGGATTATTGAAGGCGTTTATAATCAGAAATACCTTCAATAATCTCTTAAAAAATCCATAAAATGTTAAAAAAATGATTGAACCTATAATCTTATGATTAATGATTATATACTCTAACCAATAACACTATTTCATTTTTTATAAATTTATTGACAAGGAGGTTCATTAAAAGCGTTTTTAGTTCAATAATTTCTACAATTTTTTAAAGAATTATTGAAGGTATTTTTTTTTTACAGAAAACACATTTAATAATCACTTCTATTTTTTATGAGCAGATTATTCAAGGCGTTTTTTTGCTTCAAATACCTTCAATAATCTCTCATAAAAAATTGGAGGGGATTATTAAAGACGTTTTTTGCACAAAACACCTTCAATAATCCCCTCATAAAAACTGAAGGGGATTATTGATGTATATTTTAACCAAAAACACCTTTAATAATTCTCTATAATTTTTTAAGGGAATTATTGAATGCATTTTCTATAGAAAATGCCTTCAATAATTACTTTTATTTTTTTATGAGAGGATTATTCAAAGCGTTGTCTATCAAAAATGCCTTCAATAATCCCCTATCTATTTTTTATGAGGGGATTATTCAAGGCATTTTCTTTATAAAAAAATACCTTTAATAATCACTCCAACATTTTAGAAAAGATTATTCAATGTGTTTTAATCGATAAACGCTACTAATTTTTGTCTTTAGTGGCATTTATAAGTAACAACACCACTATTTGAATATTTAGTGACGTTTTGATAATAAACACCTTAAGTTTTATAAAAACACAGAAGCTAGCGACTTTTATAAGTAAAAGGCTGCTACAAAACTGCCGTTAATATGCTATTTTCTTGTAGTGTCATGAATCTCCCATGCAATTTTTAATTGTATTAAAGAGGTTTTCTTTTCTTTTTTTTTTTTTTCTTGAGAAATACTAAAGACGTTGGTTAGACTGAAATTAATAGGATTAGTACATAATAAAAAGCTGGGCAAAAGGGTGAAGCTTCACCTTAGTTAAAGGATATTGGAGTTATATGTTTTAATGAATGTGCATCGAAACTAGCATGCGAACCCATGCTACGCTGCAGGAATAAAAATAATAATGCTTAACAAATGTAATAAATTTAAATATATTGAGGATGTAAATTGATTTATAATTTTTATTTATAGCACTATATACTATAGCGTATATATATAATTATATATATAATGTGCATACAAAAAAATTTTAATCTAAAATCAAGATTGATGGAATAGCAAACACGAATGAGGTTCAACATGTTTTAGAAGAAAAATTACCATCTTTAGATCATCTATTAGTTGATCAATAAATTAAGCAAGCATTATTGGACAGTGCTCCCCATTTTGCATCTCAACATCTAAAACCTTTGCTAAAAGATGTCAAGTACTATTTTTTTTGTTTTCAACAACTGAAAAGAAAATATTTACAAAAGTACTTACTAAAATCAATCCAAAAAGGTATAAAACTTATCTTTCTATCTAAAGCAACATATATCAAGTAATGCTAAATCATAATAACCATATGATTTGCACAATAAAGTATCAACTAATATCAACTAAAATTTGGTGTAAATTTTTCTTATCTATATTTTAGATCCTTAAGAGATTTTCATACCCACATATGGTATTATCACAAAAAAAAAAATAATAATAATAACACTATTATTAAGTATAAAAAACAACAAGTAAACATTTGATTTGACTTGAACATGGAAGCCGAAGAGTGTGGCCCAAACTCTTTAAGATAGTTATTGTTGATTATGCAAGTTTGACAAAAATAGAAGGTTTTTTTTTTTTTTTTTTTTTGTGAAAATTTTTGAGTTTACAAACCTTTTGTGCTTGTTTTGAAATTTTCGCAGCTGCTTATGTCCATGCTTAAAAATTTCACAAAATGCAAATAAAAAAAGCCAAATTACTTCACACATTGAAATTTAAGAAATATGCAATCCATTGAAATAATCATTGAAGTCTTATCCTATTCAAACAACAATTATGGTTAATGAATGTAATGCTTAATGATTTTATTTAGAATTCGCTCCAAAGCAATATTATTGAATAGAAAGATAGGTTAGAGGACAAATATATCAAAATAGATATCATTATGAATAAAGGCCAAGTGGCGTTTCTTGAGCTTTTTTTCCACCATTTTTAAAGTTTTTTGTAATCGATATTAGCTAATCTTTAATTCAGATTTTTATAAAAAAGAAAAAGTAAATTAAAATAAAATGATAATGAAATATGAAAAGAAAACAAGGCAAGACAAATGAAGCACCTGAAATCTTTTGTTCACCTGTAAAAATTACAATTAAAAACATAGAATAGATCAAATGTACATTCAAGCAAAAAAATCAGCAAAGCAATATTTTAAATCTCATATGACAAATTAAATAGTCACATAGAAAAAAGAAAAGAAAAGAAATTATATTTAATATAAAAGCGAAAATAATAATAATTTCCATTACCATCCAATCTTGATCTTCTCTATCACTAGGTAAAGCCAACTTTGCTACTGGAAACCATATTTGAGGAGCTGGATCAAATTCATTTTTGTCAATAAATCCACGTATTTCTGTCATCATGCAACTCACTCAAGAATAGTGCTAGGATGCAAACCCCTAATATCAAAATATAAGATAGTCACATATTTAAAATACAAATACCTAAAAAAAGAGAAGTTAAGTTAATTCAAGGCTCCAAATACAGGCAAATTTGTAATCCATAAGACGTATAAAATATTACTATATACATAAGACCTTGACAATGTCTCCAATGAGTATAATCCTTATGCTAAAGGCAATTTTTTCAGAGTGACACATTGATCAAAGTGATACATAGACAAAATTAACACTACATGCAATTAAAAAGAAAAACAATAAGTAAAAAATGGTCGTGCACTTAAACATGGAAACCAAGAGAACAACCAATGACTCTTTAGGATAAGTCTAATTGATTGTACTATTAATCAAAATATGGTGCCTTTCTTAGAAACCTGAAAATTTTATAGCTAAATCCATTAAATTTGCAAATCAATTCTAAAAATCATATCCTCTTTATCTATAAAATACAAATAAGAAAAATAAAAAGTATCTTCACCCATGTGATTTAGTAAACCTTAAAAAATGCATATTTAGACTATTTTTTACCATCAATGTAATCAACATAAGAGAATTAACATAGATGTAGCAATGTTAATAAATAAATAAATATATATATATATATATATAAAACAAAGTTACGAATATCAATAATAAAAAAAAGTAAAAAAATCAATGAAATAAGTTGAATTAGCAAAATTTGATATATAAAATAAATATATAACAAAATAAAATGTAAGTTATTTTCATGGTTAGCTACATTTATCAAAATTTTATTTGTTTAAGACATGAGAAAATATTAAATACTTGTTCATTTTAAGGTGACAAAATTACAACAAAAAATTTTCAAATAGTTTTGGTTATTTTGCTCACTTGGTCATTTAGTTTTGGTTAGTTTTAATAAAATGCTACATGTCAAATTCTATGGCCAGGGTATTTGAGTAATTTAATATTTAATTAATTTTATATTACGTTAAAATTAATACATAATTTAATAGAGGCATTATAGTAATTTTAAAATAAAATATCACATGTAAACTCTTATGATGCATTCATAAAGGCATTTATGTAATTATGGTATAAAGGGTATTATAGTAATTCTAGTCAATTATGATAATATGGGTATTTTCATAAGTGGGGTATGAGAAATATTATAATAATTTTGGCCAAATATAGCAGGAGTGGTATTTTGTAATTATGGTAATATGGCATTATAGTAATTTTGATTAATTGTAGTATGAGGGGCATTTTTGTAAATATAGTAGGATGGTATTATAATAATTTTGAATAATTATGAGAAGATGAGTGCTTTTGTAATTATGGTAGAAAGTCACTATAGTAATTTTTTATATGTGTTAAAATCATATCAAATAAACAATGGGCATTATAGTAATGTTCATGGGAATTGTCTTAAAATATGTTATTTAACATTTAATAGGGGTATTATAGTAAATTTCAAATAAAATTTCACATGTTAAATTTTTATGAAGCAATGATAAGGGCATTTTAATAATTTAATATGTAGTTAATTTTATATTTTGTTAAAATTTCATATGAAATTTAATAGGTGTACAGTAATTTTTAAATAAAATATCACATATCAAATTATTATAAAAGCAATGACTAGGATGTTTTAATAATTTAATATATGATTAATTTTATATTATGTTAAATTTAATATATAATTTAATAAAGGTATTACAGTAATTTTGAAACAAAAATGCCATATATCAACTTTTTATGAAGTACTCATAAAATATATGATTAATTTTATATTATGTTAAATTTAATATATAATTTAATAAAGGTATTACAGTAATTTTGAAACAAAAATGTCACATATCAACTTTTTATGAAGTACTCATAAAAATATTTTCGTAATTATGATATGAGAGATATTATAGTAATTTTTGGCTAATTATGATATGAGTATTTTTTTTTTTATTTTAGTAGAAGGGTTGTTGTAGTAATTTTAGTTAGTTATATTAGGAAAGGTATTTCTATAATTATTGTAAGATGATATTTTAGCAATTTTAACTAATTATAAAAAAAGAAGTATTTTCATAATTATGGTAGAAAGATATTGTAGTAAATTTGGACACGTGTCAACATTATATCAAATAAACAAAAGGTTATTCTAGTAATTATTAAGGGGATTGTTTTAATAAATGTTAATGATTTTGAAACAAAATAACACTTCCTATTAAGCATTCATAAAGATATTCTTATAATTATGGTAAAAGGGGTATTATAGTAATTTTGATCAATAATAAGAAAATGGATATTTTCATAATTCAATAATAAGAAAGGATATTTTCATAATTATGATATGAGGAGATCATAATAATTTTGGTCAATAATATGAGATTAAGTAATTCTGTAATTCAATAATAAGAAAAGAGATATTTTCATAATTATGGTATGAGGGTATTATAGTAAGTAATTATAAGAAAAGAAATATTTTCGTAGTTATGGTGTAAGGGCATAATAATTAATTTAAGAAAAGAGGCATTTTTGTAATTATGATATGTGAATATTATAGCAAATAATTATAAAAGAAATGATATTTCATAATTATAGTATAAGGGCATAATAATCAATTTGATCGTGTGTAAAATGATTTTCAAACATTAAAAGAGTTTGATAATTTACTAAATGATTTTTTTAATATAAGTATAGATTTTTTTTTTTCAAATTTCTTTGCCCTTCTCCCAAAGCTTACATCCCTATGTATTTTATTATTTTTTAAATTGGTTATCAATCCCATAAGTCCTTTAATACCTTGAATAATTTAAAAAAGACCTTTTCTATCCTTTTAAAAGACCAAAATGGATTATTGACAAAAGAAAAAAATAAGAAAAAAAGAGAGAAAAGATAAAATGTTGCATGGATACTCACCATTTACTCAATTGTTATTTTCTTTTTTTAATCACAAATTTAAAAAAAATGACATGGAAAAAAATACAGAATTGAGAAATAAGTTAAAAACTATTATGATTTGGGAAATAGTTTTTTAATTATTATGACTAGATAAAATAAAAAGAAAAAACAAACTCCCGCTCTTTAAGTAAGCTCTTTCTTTCTTTCTTTTTTTTATAACTTTTTTGTGAACTTCAATTTTTTTCACACCTCTCTAAACGCACCATTTTTGCCACTCAAAAACCAATTTTTTGACCTCACGTTCAACTTTTTTTTTCTCTCACTGTGCTAGCTATTGTCGACTTTGAGCTCTTTTTTAACAAAAAAAAAATTATCACAGCTTCATTTTAACCACCTCATCACTATTCTAACCTTAGATTTCCTAAAATCTATCCCCAAAATCTTAGATCAGCAAACAAAACCATAACCAAAACACCACAAAAACACCAATCTTTGCCATTCTAAATGGAATAGCCTTCAAATATATTCTTTCCCTTAACCTATTCCTTCTCCTCTTCCAATTGGAAGCCTCAAAACTCTCTAGAGCTTCCCAAAAGCGAAACCCACCAACCTTTATGTGGTTTTTTTTTTTTTTTTTTGCTTCTTGTTGTTTTTGGTTATTAATTCTTTTCTTTTTCTTATGTTTTGTTTGTGTGGTTTCCTTTACAAGGAATGAGCTTTTAGTTTTTGCTAAGTTTTTTTATAGGTAATTTTAATGGTAGTTTGTTTGATGTTTGGATATTGATGGATTTTCTTTTTTGTTTTTTTTTTGCTTATGTGGTTTCCTCTATGGGCAATGAGACTTGTATTTTTTTTTTTTTTTTGTGTAATTTTGATGGTGGTTGTTTGATGAGTTTTTGTTAGGTGGGTAGAAAGTGGTGGTGAAGTGGAAGTAGTAACATTATGTAGGTTTCTTTTGTGTAGTTTTAATGAAATTTTGTTGTTGGTGAGTGGCGACCGACGATAGAAAAGGTGCGGAGGAGAAGTTGTTATTTTTTTTTTGGTAGAAAGAGAGTGAGAGAATAGTTTAGAGAAGGACAAAAAGAAAAAATGAACAAAAAAAATTAGGGTTTATTATGCACCTAAACGATGCATTTAAGAAAAATGGGAAAATAATGAGAAAAGAAAAAGAAGAAAAAAGGAAATCATTAAGAGGCACCATCCAGATCATTGAGAAGTGGTCAAAATCTTATCAAAATAAATAAAATTAATAGTATGGATTGAACAACCAGCATATTATTAAAAAATATAATACACGTTTTGATTAGTTATTTGAACTCAACATATTGGAATTATGTGTTTTTAGGACATTTGGTGATTCGTTATAAAATTAGACTTATTTGAACTCAACTAAATTCAATTCAATCATCATTCATCATCAACTCAAATTATAAAAAGATTGAAACTTGATATCTATACTAGTAGAATTCAAGTTCAAGCTTAAGTTCAACACTAGAATTAAGTTTACAAAACCCAATTTTATTTACAAATTACTTAAGTGTTAAAGGTACTAGAATCCAAAATGACACATTTTTCAATCTAGTTGAGCTCAAGTTTGGCTCGATATTCTACAAATAAAAAAAAAAACTACATCAGGATAATTGGCATTGTGCAGTTCACTACTACAATATTAACTTAAGTTCACTACTACAACATCAGGATAATGGTTTAGATTTAAGTTTAAGAACTGAAATTAAGAATTTAACACTCTATCAATAATCAACTTGGCTGTTGTTATTGGCAACTTAAAATAATGTTAATTGACCTCAAAAAGTATAGAGATTGTCATAATGTTTAGATCTGAAAATCTATCGTCAGACATTGACTTAAGGAGTTGCCATCAATCTTTTTTTATTTAGGTGGGATTGACCATCTAAGTAATCTATTTTTTCAAGGAAGACTTAAGCTTAAGGGTCTTTAAAAGAATAGGTTCGGGTCTATTAACTAGAATAGGGTTCGAGAGTTCGATTACGAGTGAGGAAGGTTATAACACCCTCACAACGCCGATCGAAAGATGGTACCAACTTAATTTCGTGTTATCCAATAAGCCTTAAAAATTTAAGTAATTAACTATTAAAAATTATTCTTAATTAACTCCAATACTTTTGACAGAAAATGAAAAAAAATCCCCTCACCTCAAGAGTATGTAAGAAAACTATTGTTTTACTTGCAAAGACTCCATCGTTAGATTATTTAACATTAAAAATTTTTCAAGAAAAAAAAGAAAGAAAAAAAAATAAAAAAAAGAATAATGCTTCGACTTTTGATATAAATCTTTTTTTTATCTTATGGAAAAAAACTCATTGCTTTTATATAAGTAAAATTGATACTTTCAACTTTTTCTCAAAGTATTTAGAGGTTTTTATTTTAAGAAAAATTGGTACTTCCAACTTTTTTTCAAAATATATTTTTTTAAAATTTTAATTTCAAGAAAAATTAATACTTTCAACTTTTTCTCAAAATATTGTTTGAAAATTCTTCATTTTAAGATAATTGATACTTTCAACTTTTTCTAAAAATATTTTTTAAAAAAAAAATTTATTTTTAAGAAAAATTGATACTTTCAACTTTTTTCCAAAAATATATTTTTTTAAAAATTTATTTTTAAGGAAAACGGTTATTTTCAACCTTTCCCAAAAATATTTTTTAGAAAAAAAATTTTATATTTAAGAAAAATTGATACTTTCAATTTTTCCTCAAAAATATTTTTTAAAAATTTTATTTTCAAGGAAAATTGATACTTTTAATTTTTCCTCAAAAATATATTTTTTTGGAAATTGTATTTTTCAAAAAAATTAATACTTTCAACTTTTTCTTAAAAATATTATTCTTGAAATTTTTATTTTATATTTTATTTTATTTTTTAAATTTATTCATGCGAAAATACTCTTAAAAATAAACAAACACCTAAATATAAAAAAATACAAAAAAAATGAAACAGCTCAGCTCGGGGATTAGTGCGGCTCGACCCCGAAGACAGAAAATGGTTGAAAGGGATGGCTCGACGGGAAATCAGCTCAGCTCGGCTCAACAGCAAGGTCTGTGGAGCGAGTTAAAACGGGTCCTGCTAGAGTCGAGTCGCCCCATATGGAAACGCGCAGATCTTGGACTCTTTTAAACGCCAAAAACAACGTCATTTTGAGGAGGCTATAAAAGCCCAAGCTTTGACCTTTTTCCTTAGATTCGACCTTCCTCTTCTCTCTTTACCCCTTCTTTTCTCTCTCTCTATCCCCCTAAGAACACCTATTGAAATTTAATCGAATTTTGGAAATTCTTGCCAGAATTTGGGTTGTTCATCGAAAGTTCATCAAAAAATTCAATCGGTATTGGAATCTATGTCGAATTTTGGATATATCGTCGAAAAGCTCAACCGACGTAGAAAAATCATCGAAAAATTCAACAGGCGCCGAAAAATTTTTTGAAATCTGAAAATTTTTTGAAAAATTTCCAAAAAAAAAATACCAAAAGTTCAAAAAAAAATTTCCTAAAAATCTTAGGATTCTTGTAACCATTTTAAACACTTTTCCCCACTTCTGCTTTATGTTTTTACTATTTTTTTTATGTTTTCCCCCAAATTTTTTGTGTTTCTCCTTTCTGTTCAGTATGTCAATTTATAGGGAAAATTAGAGGTATTCTAGTTCAATTGTGAATCTTCCTAAGATCATCACAAAACAGATTCAATCAATGTACAATTCTACCACCCTAACCACGGCTAAATTTACTTATCTTTTTTTATTTATTTTTTAATTATCTTAATCTTTATCATCATCTAATAATTGAAAATTAATCTGAAAAAGAAGAAAATAAAATAAAATAAATCTAGAAGAAAAACAAATAAATATATCAACATGAATAAATAATTAAGCCCAAATCTTTGGGCTTGACTGATCCCATTGTACCAGGCCTAATTAATCTGGGCCTAGACTAAATTGGGTGTCTACAGTTGCCCTTTTTTGTGCATTTTCTGTGCAACAGGAATTGTGCAAAGATGTAGACACCCCACTTAAGCCGACACATTCATTTTTTTTTCATTTCTTTTTCTAAAACAGACACTAAAATTTGCTAAATGACTCAAAACTCTTCTAAGTAAAGATTCACAATTTCAACTTTGAAAAAATAAACAAGGCTCCTCTAATCAAAGGCTCAACAACTTTGAAAAAAATAAACAAAGCTCATTTAAATAAAGGCTCAACGACTTTGAAAAATAAATAAAGCTCCTCTAAACAGAGGCTCAATGACTTTGGAAAATAAACAAAGCTTCTCTAATTAGCAAACAATGCTCCTCTAAAGAGAGGCTAAACGATTTTGGAAAATAAATAAAACTCCTCTAAACAGAGGCTTAACAACTTTGAAAAATAAATAACTCATCTAAATAGAGGCAATAGAACTTTGAAAAATAAATTGCTCCTCTAAATAGAGGCACCACAACTTTGAAAAATAAATTGCTCCTCTAAACAGAGGCACCACAACTTTTAAGAAATAAAATGCTCATTGACAATCATGTCCAAAGGAGTTATAGATCGTGTCTGATGGAAACTCAAAGATTCATAATTTGAGTTTGCAATTCAAAGGTTCAGATTCGCAAGAACCTTTCAGCTTCGCCAGGATTCACTGAAATTTGATTCTCAAAATTTTAGTTTTGCCAGATCTCAAGATTCACATTTAAAAATTGCAACAATTGCATCCAACATTTAAAAATTTTCATTTGAATTTTGGAGATTCACATCTAAAAGTTCAAAGCTTTTCATTCAAGTTCAAAGGTTCACGTTTGACAAATTTGGGATTCACATTCAAAAAGTTTAAGCTTTTTAATTCGAACTTTGAAGATTCATATCCAAAAGTTCAAAACTTTGCATTCTAGTTCAAAGATTCACATCCAGCGAACATTAAGGTTTCACACCCCAAATATCTTTATTTGAAACTCAAAGATTCTCATTTGAGTTCAAAGATTCACATTCGATGAACATTAGGTTTCACACCTCAAAAATCCTTATTTAAAACTCAAAGATTCTCATTTGAGTTCAAAAATTCACATTCGATGAACATTAGGGTTTCATACCCCAGAGATCCTTATTTGAAATTCAAATATTCTCATTTGAAAACTCAAAAATTCTCATCAAAAGATTCATAATTAAAATGTGCATGCAATGAATGTCATGATCAATGATACAAATGTTTGTAACAATCTGGATTCTCACAATGCTATATTCTTAACCATGATTCAAATGTTTATCGCATAATGCAAATGCATATCCAAACTAAAGTTTTAAACATTCTTCAAAAAAATAATGACAACATAATACATGTAATGTAGATATCAATGTCATAAAATTCTAATCAAAATATGGTAATATGGTCCTCAAGACTCCACCATCTCACACCTTATTTAGCTTCTCAACACTTTGAAACAAGTTTCATCAACTGATCATAATTATTTTCGTCACTTGATCACCATCCATAGGCTTATTAGCACTAACAATTCTAGAACAGGTTTTGTCTATTACCCCATATCATTTAATCACAACTCATAGGCCCCTCAGTAGTAGTAATTTCAGCATAAATTTCATCCATTGACCCAAACTATTTTTATCACAATTTACAGGCTTCTTAGTACTAGCCATTTTAGAATAAATTTTATCCTCTGAGCCATATTATGTTCATCACTTGATCACCATTAGTAGGCTATGTTGATTAATTCATCCCTATATTCATCACTTGGTCATATCATTTTTCTCAAATCATCCTTTTTAGGTTCCTACCATCTCTTTATTTTTCTTTTATCATCTTAGATTTTTTTTCAAATGAATGCAAGATTTTTTTATGCACATTGTCATTCATTCATCATCATTCCAAATCAAGACAAATATAATGCATTCACACGTTTTCTTGATTCATTCTAGGGATACGAGAACATAAGGTGAATTGAGGAAAGACAATTAATGAGAAAAGAGTTTGGTATCAAAACAAATTAGGAAAGAAACAAATCATTGAGGAATCGTATATCAAACAATGAATATTCTGAACATTAATCCAGGATTCTTTTTTAAAAACTCATTTCACTGACTTTAAGCTTATTGAACTTTGCCCCAACTTTAAGAGATCTTCATATATCTTTGACCTCTCATGCATATGAACTGTTTATCAAACTTTCAGCTCAAATTTTTTTTTACCCAAATAGCCCTTTCGGATTTTCAATTTGAGTCATCATTTTCTCTCCTTTCTATTTTTTTTCTCTTTATTTTTTTTTTGTCTTTTTTCTTTTTTTTTTTCTTCCTTCATTCATTCACCTATTTTTCACATCAGTCTTTAAAGCAACCAAGCATGATTCTGTCATTCCATCATGAGCATATCTTAGCCTAATATATGACCATTCAATTCGAGCATTCACATTTGATTCAATTAAATTTTTAAAGATTGTAATGTAGGCCATGGTGAAGGGTCATAAAAAAATGGATATAATAGGCTCAAAACATGTATTAAAAGGGTTCAAAACCAAATGATCATCATTTGATGCAACTTGACATTTTACCACATTATTTCATTACTTTTTTCTTTCTCATATTCACCTCACTCCTCATAAAATGATTCATATTACTTTGCCCTAAATCAGGTGTGACATTTTTCTTTGCTCTTTTTTTCTTTTTTTTTAGACCTTTTAAGCTCTTTTCTTTATCAAAAATTACCCCTCAATGTGAAGGGTGATCCTTGGTTGGGTTCTTTTAAAAAAAAAATCACAATAGACTCAAAGGGGTAACAATGAATGATTTTTTGAATGGTAAAAGAAAGATGACTAATTTTCATTTCAAATATGAATGATTTCCTTGAACATCACCTATTGAGCAAAAACAAGCTCATGGATCTTTATGAATGACTGCACATCTTCAAGAAATACTAATTTCACATCAACTTACGTTTTTCAAATAATCTCATCAAATTCAATGTGAATGAGTTCTCAAAATTAAATCCCAAAATTATTGTTATCCTTGTCTAAACATTCATCATTTGGAATTTGAGAATAAGAATGAAAATTTTTGAAAGGTAATAAAGAATGGAACAATGATTGAATGAAAGAAAAAAAATGTAATAAAATGCATTAACTTGCCTTTTTATTAAAATGATAACAAATGAAATCCTATTACCTAAAAAAAATCCTAACATTACTCTAAAAGAAATCTTAAAATGACAAGAAACTTTCAACCGACCTTATCTTTATTCTCCAAAATTATGTCCCTATGTAATCGGGTGGAGAATTTTTATTCATATCTTGCCTTCTGATTCATTGCAGCTCTTTAGGCCTTTTCGGATCAATGTGTTTTTAATTCTCACTCAGAGCATTGATATTGTGATTAGGCAATGGATTGCCACTAACATTAGGTATTGTTGCTTCTCCTCGATCAAAACTTATCATTCTATCATTGATCAACCGTTGCACCATATGTTTCAAAGCATTACAATTTTCAGTAGAATGGCCAGTAATTTCATAATGGTAGTCACAATAAGCTTTAGGATCATACCACTTAGGATAGGTTGACTTAGTGACTCCACACTTTTGGGGGCAATCAAGTAGTTATTATAGAGCTCTCGATATAACTCTGTATAAGTCATGAGGATTGAATCGAATATGGGTTTTTTCTCAAGTAATTCATTGCTTTCATAAACTACTTATTTGGTTAGTAGGATGAGCTTGGGGTCTTGTGGGAGGTTGAATATTAAGGCTGTATATGAGAGCTTGAGGGTTAAAAATAGGTTGATATATTGATGGGTAAGATGGTTATGGAGCTGGCTGATATGGGTAGGATGAGATATTGTTCACAGCAGGATAGCATGAGGAGTAACCCTGTGGATAGGGTTGGTATCCCTTAAACTGTCTGTCAAAGCCCACAACTTGAGCTTCAGTTTCTTTCTTCTCTGATGTCTTTTTAGTTTTTCCTCTTTTCAACTTGCCATTTTTAATGGCATTCTCAATGATTTCACCTAAGATCATCATGTCGATGAAGTTTTTTATGGCATTCTCTATCATCTTTTCATAATAGAGAGATTTCAAAGTGTTGACAAATAGTACAGTGGTCTCTTTTTTAGTCAAAAAAGGTTGCACCTGAGTTGTCATATCCCTCCACCTCTGGGCATATTTTTTGAATGATTCAGTCGTATTCTTTTTCATATTTTACAAGGAAAAGTGATCAAGAGCTAAGTCTATAATATGCCGATATTGACTGATGAAGTCATTGGCCATATCACTTCAAGAATGAATATGATTCCTGTCCAGCTGGACATACCACCTAACAGTAGAGCCAATGAGGTTATCTTGAAAGACGTGCATCAAGAGCTTTTCATTATTGGCACGGACAGCCATTTTTTAACAATATATAGTAATGTGAGTCTTCGAAGACTTTGTACCATCGTACTTTTCAAACTCTGACACTTTGAACTTCGAAGGGATAACCATATTCGGGACTAAATAAAGTCCAACAGCATCGATAGAACCATAAAAACCAATCATCTCTACAGCCAGTAACCTTTATTCTAGCATGCTAATTTTCAAGTCTTCTTGGGATTCAACCACTTTTGGCTTTTCTTTCTTTTTTTCTTTTAGTTCATCCAGATTAGAAACTTGAATCGGTTCTACTATCTTTTCAGTAGAGACAAGATTCACATAGTTGTAGTAATGCCCTAGATTAAAGGCTGATGGCATTTCAGGATATGTAAGATATGTGAATTGTTGTGATGGAACCTCTTGTGTAGACTGGGCTTGAGGTGGACCAAAACCAAGTGGATATAGGGGGTCAATCACTTCTTGTGATGGATGGTCTCGTTAATTGGTATTCTCTTCTATATTTTTTTTCTTATTTAGCTTGTTGAGAGCATCCAGAATTTTACTCAACTCATTTTCAAGCTTCTCTTGAGCCTTATCTATCTGTTAAGATGGCTAAAATTTTTTTATTTCATTTATCTAGCTTTGGCCCTTGTGTTGTATCGATGAGTTGGGTTCTTACTGGATGGAGCTATCCTTAAACCTTTGGCACCATAATTATGATTAGAAATGTTATGCTATGCTTTATGTATGATATATTGATGCATGAATGAAATGTACATTTTCATGGATGAAATCTAATATGCAGATGCATAATGTTACATATGACAATAAAAATGATGCATGACATGATAATGTAAATGCACAAAGTAAAACAATCAAAATAGTTAGATCAACACAACTTATTCCTTATTGTGTCATAGTTTCAAGATATATTTATCATTGGGTATGAAGGGTTTTATCTTAGGGCTAGACACTTCTAAGGTTCACTATTTATGGTTCAAGGCTAAAGTTCAAAAGTTCCTAAATTACTTCTTACATCATTGTCTGTCACAGACTAGTAAGTAGTGATGGCAACAGGTCGGGTCGGGGCGGGTTTTTGCTCGCCTCGAACCCGACTCGATTTTAAATATACAATACCCGTACCCGACCCGATAATTTTTTCATTTTTAATATCCGTACCCGACCCGACCTGATAGTGTATAAAATTAAATTCGATCCGACCCGACCCGAAATTAATAAAATATTATTTTAAATATAAATATAAAATTAAATATATATAAAAATATATATAATTAAATATATAATTAAATATAAAATTAAAAAATAATTTTTTTATATATATCGGGTCAGGTTTGCTTAAAACCCGACCCCGACCCGAACCCAAAATTTTTTTTACTCTACCCGACCCTACCCGACCCGATACTTGATTTTCAAAAAAAAAATCGACCCTAAGGGGTCGGGTCGGGTCGAAACCCGACGGATTCGGGTGATTTTGCCCTCCCTACTAGTAAGGCACCACAATCTTCACCCATTATAGGTTGCAAGCGAAAAAGATTCAATTTAAGTGAGAGTATTTTGCTAGCCACTATGGAGGCATTAAAATCTCACCAAAGCATAAGTACTTTATTCCATCATAAAGGGATAGAACTCGGGTATAGAGCTCATATTATGTACATACATATGAATGACATACTTATCAAACAAATAAACATAATGAATGTATAAAAAAATCTCTACAAAAAAATTTAATTTTATTAGGCTTTTGGATAACACAAATTTATTTGTTGGCCTGACTCTCGGCTGGGCTATAGTGGAGTCACCAAACTGTCATAATGTTTAGATCTGAGGATCTATTGCTAGACATTGACTTAAGGAGTCACCACCAATCTTTTTTCATTTAGGTGCGATTGGTCACCTAAGGAATCTATCCTTTCAAGAAATACCTAAGCTTAAAGCTCCCTAAAAGAATAGGTTCGGATCTATTAACTAGAACAAGGTTCGAGAGTTCGGTTACGAGTGAAGAAAGTTATAACACTCTCACAACGCCTATCGAAAGATGGTACTAGCTTAATTTCGTGTTATCCAATAAGCTTTAAAAATTTTACTAAGTAATTAACTATTGAAAATTATTCTTAATTAACTCCAATACTTTTGGCAAAAAATTAAGAAAAATCTTCTCACCTCAAGAGTATGCAAGAAAATTACTATTTTACTTGCAAAGACTCCATCATCGGATTATTTAACATTAAAAATTTTTCAAGAAAAGAAAGAAAAGAAAAATAAATAAATAAAATAGAAAAAAAGAATAATGATTTGGCTTTTGATATAAATCTTTTTTTTTATCTTATGAAAAAAAAATGCATTGCTTTTATACAAGGAAAATTGATATTTTCAACTTTTTCTCAAAGCATTTGGAGGTTTTTATTTTAAGAAAAATTGATACTTTCAACTTTTCTTTAAAAATGTTTTTCTTGATAATTTTTATTTTTAAGAAAAATTGGTACTTCCAACTTTTTCTCAAAATATTTTTTTTTTGAAAATTTTAATTTCAAGAAAAATTGATACTTTCAACTTTTCTCCAAAAATATTTTTTTTAAAAAAAATATTTTTAAGGAAAACGGTTATTTTAACCTTTCCCAAAAATATTTTTTTTAAAAAATTTATTTTAAAGAAAAATTGATACTTTTAACTTTTCCTCAAAATATTTTTTTTTTGAAATTTTTATTTTTAAGAAAAATTGATACTTTCAATTTTTTCTCAAAAATATATTTTTTTGAAAATTGTATTTTTAATAAAATTGATACTTTCAACTTTTCTTTAAAAATATTATTCTTGAAAATTTTATTTTATATTTTATTTTATTTTTTTTAAATTTATTCATGCAAAAATACTCTTAAAAATAAACAAACACCTAAATATAAAAAAATACAAAAAAAAATGAAACAGCTTGGCTCGAAGGTTAGCGAGACTCGACTCCGGAGATAGAAAACAGCTGAAAGGGGGTGGCTCGACAAAAAATCGGCTCAGCTCAACAGCAAGGTTTGTGGAGCTAATTGAAGTGGGTCGCGCTACGGGTCGGATCACCATAGGTGGAAACGCGCGGATCTTGGACTCTTTTAAAGGCCAAAACGATGTCATTTTGAAGAGGCTATAAAAGCCCAAGCTTCAACCTTTTTCCTTAGATCCGACCCTTCATTTTTCTCTCTACCCTTTCTTTTCTCTCTCTCTCTCTTTATCCCCTCAAGAACACCAGTTGAAATTTAATCGGATTCTAAAAATTCTTATCGAAATCTAGGTTGTTCGCCCGAAGTTTGCCAAAAAATTCAATCAACGCTAGAATCTGTGCTGGATTCGGGTATATCGCCAGAAAGCTCAACCGGCACTGAAAAATTCAACCGGCATCGAAAAATTTTGCCGAAATCTAAAAATTTTTCAAAAATTTTCAAGAAAAAAAATGCCAAAAATTAAAAAAAAAAAACCTTAAAAATCCTAGGATTCTTGTAACCTTTCTAAACACGTTTCCCCACTTCTGCTTTATGTTTTTACTATTTTTTTTTTTTTGTGTTTTTACCCCACCTTTTTTGTGTTTCTCCTTTCTGTTCAGTGTGTCAGTTTATAGGAAAAATTAAAGGAATTCTAGTTCGATTGTGAATCTTCCTAAGACATCACAAAATAGATTCAATCCATGTACAATTCTACCACCCTAACCACGACTAAATTTACTCATCTTTTTTTTTTTTTATTTATTTGTTAATTATCCTAATCTTTATCATCATCTAATAACCAAAAATTAATCTGAAAAATAAAATAAAATAAATAAATCTAAAAAAAAAATAAATAAATATATCAACATAAATAAATAATTAAGCCCAAATCTTTAGGTTTGACTTATCCCATTGAATCAAGATCAATTAATCTGAGTCTGGACCAAAATAAATATTTACAGAGATAAAATGTCAAGTACAAGTATTTCATGTATTTTATTTTTCATTTCAAATATGGGGACGCCGTTCAAATTAATTAGCAAAACTAAAAGGATCTTTAGCTAGTCTGAGCAGGGGACAGCCTCATTAGACCATGGAAGCTTTGATCCTCCTAATGGATCTGTTGTGTGTGATTACCGTCTGAATAAAAACAACAGCAGTAGATCTATGGATGATTAATTTCAAAACTCCTGCCTTAATATAGTTGACATCAAACCCAATTTAGATAGGTAGCATCATACTCATGGATCAAAAATTAAAATTTTTGAAAAAAAACAGAAAAAAAAATACCTCCGAAGATCAAATCTGAGGTGCTTCCCTATCTTCATTTCCTAAAAAAGGAAGACAAAGAAATTAAAGTGTTCAAATTGTTTTCCTTTATTTTCTTTTCTAGTTTTCAGGGAAAACAATACTTAACAACCTTTATCAATATTTTTGCAAGATGTGAAGGATTCAATCATGTGGCAAAGTCTCTTCTTGAGATCTTGAGCAAGCTTTCCGATATATTGTACAAAATTATATGGTTATAGCTAGCAGAGAAGCTGAATAGCTTTTATGTTACTGATAATGAAAACCTGCAAAGCTTTGCTATTGACATTGAAAAAGGCCTTTGCATCAAAAAAACAGCTAGAATGTGCTCAACATATAATTTATTGCACTTGTGAAACTAAATAATACTATTTTGTTGCATTCGAAGCAATTATAACTAAATGGTGTAGAGGCTGATGAGCACTCCATTGTTGCTTATTATTATTAGGGGACTGGTGGCTAGACCTATGAATTAATAATGATCATTCCTTTGAATGATTTAGATTTTTTGTTTCTGTTAGCTTCATGTGATTATATTTCTGGATTATTTTAAAAGAGAGTTCAAATTTGAAGCACTAGATTAGAATCATATACTCACAAGAAACATATTAGCTCAAGCCCATTATTTCCATCTGGGCTCAACATGTAAAAAGTCGAGGAATCCTTGAAGCTGACGACTTGATATAAATAGGCCCTAATGTATGCTAACTCTATATCTAGGCCCTTGGTCTTAGAACTCCCTAGCAATACCTCAGCCCCTATTGTCCATTGACACTGTCCTAAGGTGTTACATCACATTTAAGTCCTCCTCCGTCGACTTTCGCTTAACCCCATAGGCAATTTTTTCTCTTACAATACGTTGTCCACAAAGGCTTATGAAGCACAAATACAGACATATAATATGAGTACGATACAATATCGATACGACAACATGATAATTTTTAAAAGTGAAGATACATATACGACAAAACATAACAATAAAAAAAATATTTTTTATATATTATAATCATTAATTAAAAATATCTAATAGATATTGAGTTGATTTTAAAAGATAATTATCTTTATGAAAAAAATTGATGATAAACATATGATGTCATTATCCACAATAATAAAAGGGCATATAGATATAACAACAAAAGAGTATATAGATATAACAATAAAAGAATAGTTTTTTTTTTTCTTTGCAGTATCTGGTCAAGTTCAACAATTATTTCAATATGTTGCAAGTGATGAAATGTCGAATCTATGACATGGATACACAAAAGGTTCAGACGTGTCACACACTTCATGGATAAAGACTCGTCAAGTAGCCGTATCCTATCTTTTTCAGCTCTTTTTTCACATTCCAAGGCTTGCCATCCCTACACCTAATTTCTTTTGTAACACAATTGTTTACATGGCTACACTGCAAGAAAAAGCATTTCTAGAGTAGGAAAACTTAACTACTGTAGTGCTAACTCAGCAACTAACGAAGGGAGGCACTTAGGACTCTCTTGAACGGAAAGGCTTACCCTATCTTTATGATACCTGAACAAAGTGCCGATCACTCGAGTTCCAAAATTGCTTTTGTGAATCTATTATTGTTAACCCAACAGAAAGGCTTGGAACTTGCATGTTAGGGATGATGACAGGGAATGAATGAACAACAAATTGAAAGACATAGGATTTTTTGCTTATGTTTCTTGATCATTTGGGATGGTTGTACAATAGGCAATTGTTGTTGCATGGTGTTGTTGGGGCTTTCGAGGTTAAAGGGGTTGGTGGTGTTTGAGTTTCATCCCTAGAGGTGGCGGCATTGGTTTTAGGTTTAGACTCCCCCACTAATGGACGTTGATGAAACTAGAATAAGAAAAGGCCATAGTAGAGAGGGTCGTCAGGCTAGTTACCAGCTTGAGTTATTGGATACACCCTACAATTATGGCAATATTAACTTCTTCAGGCTTAGCCTCTTTGTTAGGCTTTGAACATCCAAACATACTATTGCTACAATAGTTTGGAAATACTCCATTTTATTTGGTGCAACAGATTTGCATTGGATATAGATCAAAGAGGTAATTTGGTTTGGATGTGCTTGGGACCATTGGTGGAAATGCATAAGGGAGCATATAATACTAAACATATTTGTATTGGATATAGATTAAAGAGATAATTTGGTTTGGATGTGCTTTCGACAATTAGTGGAAATGGATAAGAGGGTGTATAAAGGAATGAATATTGAAATTACCCTATTTTGGTTCATGCATGAAATTTACATACAAATTTGTGGTTTAGATGGATGGAATTATTGTAGACCAAACCAACCAACAAGATTAGATAATACTAGTAGAAGAATTTTATTAATGATTACATAGAACAACAACTAGCTATAAATTTTGGTGACATATTTAACTTTATTGATGGTTTTATTCTCTATGATGGATTTTGTTAATGCTAAGAAGAACAAAACTTAATGCAATAAACTTTATTCTATATTTGTTGTTAATGTTAAGGTCAAGTATAAGAAGAACAAAACTAAATTATTCTAGTAGTATATAGTTAAAAAGTCGGTTTAGTATAATTGGAGCCTTTGTAAAAATATATATTTTTCTATTAGAGCGATTTAAAAAGTGCGATTAAGGAAAATTAAAATAACATTAGATAAACTTAATGCACAATTGCTATAAAATATTTAAAAATATTTGATTGTAGTATTTTTGTATAATTTTAATAACAACCTTACTCATTGCTTAAGGTTTTCAATAGATCGATAATTTATATATTTATATTGTATAAAATATTAGAATTCATGTATGCATATCATATTTTACATGAAAATAACATATTACAATTCGTATTTACATGAAAATATGAAATATATTTTTTTGTTTGTTAAGCTCATGTAATTATTACTAAAATTTTAAATCATATTATTTTTGTGTCATTTTTTCGTATTATATCTATATTATGTTATTGTATTGTGTCTTAGATTATTAGATTTAATTTTTAAAACCTTGCATCTTAGTTTAAGATTTAATGTGCCCTTTATCAATAATAGTTTAGCTTTGTAACGCATCTAAAATTTTGTTAAGGTGTTCATTTGTTATAGTGGATATTGGCTAATTGTGGATTGTGACTAAGTATTAGATAATGGCAATTAATAAGATAGTTAGGAAATTAAAAACTATATATTTAGAAAAAAAAATTAAGGTGAAAAAAAATGAGAATGTTCAAATTTTTTTGAACTTTTAATTTTCTAATTTTTAAAGTGTCTAAAACATTCTATCATTACATTTGCATCCCTCTCTTCGGCAAAAACCAAATAAAAAAAAAAAACATTTAGGAACAGTCTTAAAATCTTACTAAAATTGCTTGATATTGAGGAATGGCTATCTGCTATGTTGTATTACTGGAGCATTTCGATTATAATTCTTTTTGTTACAATGTTATAATTGTCCAATCACAATTAATGATTATACGAAGGTCTGTAACTTATAAGAATAAACTTAACATAATATTTTGATAGACCTTAGTAACTTTAAAATCTGATTAGTTAATTGAAGTACAATTACTATAGTATGTACCCTATATTGCCCTTCTTGGCCTCACAGTTAGGCATCCCATCTTATCAGTTAAGAAAGCATATAATTATAATTCTTTTTACTATAATACTATAATTATCCAATCAAAATAGAGATTTATATAAGAATCCACTACTTATAAATGTGGGTTTTACGTAAAATTTTGATAGATCCTATATAATTTTGAATTAAATTAATTAATTATACTATAATAATTGTAGGTGATATATTCAATTAATATAACTTTTCTTCTTTTTATTTATGAAACAAAGGAAATATATTTTTGGCAAAAAAAAAAAAAAAAACGTTGATAAAAATGTAAATAATAAATAAAACAATAAAAAAGATCAAGATTTTTTTTTCTTTTGGCTACCGGGAATCTAGCTTTTGTTAAACACACCTTTTGAAAAAATAACATTTTCCCAGTAGGCTAAATATTTAATTTAGGATTTAACCTTTGAGTAATTCTCAATTAAGAATCAAACATTTTATTTGATACAATTTAAAATCAAACATTTTCGGATTTGCTCAAATTAGGATCTTTTAACGAGAATGAATAACACGCACAGTTATATTAATTAACGATGACATATGACAATTATATGTGTCAATATGACTGCCAACACACATGCATACATGTAATTTAAGATAATTTATATTAGTTTTATGAAAAAACTTCCTCTTTCTTCCTTTCTTTCCCTTTCAAAAGTTTCTTCTCTTTATTTTCTCTATGACATTTAGGGTTAGCAAATTTTGAGTTTGGAAAAAATTTAGCAAATCATTTCCTAAACCCGAATGCCTTTTAAGTCTCAAATATGAGTTTTTCAACTTAGAGTTTGGATTATAACTCAATCAATGATCATTCGCCATTAACAAAACTAGAGTAAGAGATTTTTAACTATCAGAGGCTTCAACTACCATAAGGGAATTTGGATTCATACCAATTACCATTGATTGTCTTATGAAAGTAGAATTGAATATCAACAATTATCTTTTATTTGGTCTCAAGCTTTATGGGTTAACTTTTTACAAACTTTCAACCCATGAAATCTCTGTAACTAAGGAGATGACCAATAGAATACCACATAACTTTGCCACCTTCCTTGCTTTTTAATGTTCTCTGTCTAGTAGAGATTTCATCCAAATATCTAGCAAATATTTAAGGTAAATGTCAAAAAAAAAAAAAAAAAAGAATTAGCGAGAGAAATTTTACTTTGAACAATTCGGTAATGAAGCATTAAATAGAGAAATTCTTAATTTTTTTTGCAAATTATATGAAGTAGTTAATTTTTTTTTTTTTTTGGTTTAATTGTTTGATTGAGAACTATGAGAAAGTGAGCAAGAGTTTTTTTTTTTTTTTTCAAAATCAAAATTTCTCTAACATAAAATCTCTATTTTTTTTCTTTCAAAAGCTAATTAATTTATTGGGGTAATCATCTATAATAAAAAGATAGACTATTCAAATTTCACATTTGATAGTTTTTGAAAGAATTAGATTTGAAAAACGAGAGAAAGTTTATGTGAGAGAAAGAGAGTAAAATGGTAGAGAGAGAAAAGCAGGAAGAAAATGAATGTAGAGACCATTTAAGCCACCTGAATAAATAATTCACAAAAAAAAAAAAAAGAGACGTTAGCTTGACATTAAGTTCTTGACACTACATTATCATATGTGCATTTCACCCAAATTTTTTTATTTAAAGAGAGCCTAAATTATTACAAGCCAATAATATTTAATTTTTTTTGTATAAAATAAAATATTTAATTATAGGTTGAGTAATAGTCAAATGTTTAGTCTTTAAGCATTTAACATTCTCAACATCTCTGCAACTGGACCACGCAAACTAATGGGCGCGTGGTCCTTAGCATTTTCCATATAATTTCTTTATTAGTCAGCTTCAGCCTACATAATAAAATTAAAAAAAAAAAATTGGCTGCCATTAATCAACCATGTAAAAAGCTACAGATCCTTTTATTTCACCTTTCGATTTTTAACCCACCATACCCCCTTTCTTTCTTCAGCTCTCCCATCCCTCCTCACCTACCCTTCTTCCCTTCAATTATATTTCCCTCTAAATTTTGATATATATTTGACCAGAGAAAGAAAACAAAATATGTTTGATTTTGGAGATGAACTAACAATTGAAAGCTACAGAATTCCATGGCTAATATGGATCCAAATACTTGTCATGTTCCTTCTCATGCTTCTTCTCTATGGCTTCAGCCTCTTCGCTTTGGATCTCCCCGACTCCGCTTCTGCTTCCGTTTGCTCTGAATCCCACTTAGATAAAACCCCTGTTTTCAAGCATAATACAAGACTTGTCTCCACTTGCTTCCAGGCTTCCCAGGTATGTCCACTTCTCCTTCTCCCTGCCTTTCCATTTTCTTGTCTCTTTAATCTACTTATCTCCCCCTAACTTGGATAAAACTCCTGTTTCAAGCATAATACAAGACTTGTCTCCACTTGCTTCCAGGTTTCCCAGGTATGTCCACTTCCCCCTGCCTTTCCATTTTCTTGTCACTTTAATCTACTTATCTCCCCCCAACGTTTTTCTATTCAATTGGGTCTGACCGTTGGCTTATTTCGGGTTAATATTTTCTTCACCTGGAAAACCAAGTCCAAAGAAACTTTAGCAACTAAAATTTATATATATTTTTTATAGATTGGATAGCTTTTAGAAAGCCAAAGGCTGGAAATGGTTCAGAAACTGGAATTTCTTGCTAATTTCTTCAATAGTTTGGGATCAACTTTTTTTTTTTATATTATATTAGTATACAGTGGATTTTGGAAATCATGTGAACATTATTGAGCCCCCCCCTTTTTTTTTAGTAAAACAGAAGGAATGTCTTTTCATAGTAGTAGTTGGCGTACCAAACGCAACCCTAAAAGGTTTACATTAGTTCTGACTTTATTTGAACACGAAGGAAGTTCTGCCACAAAACCCAATCTCCCCCAGCGAAAGTAAACAAAATTTCTTTTCACTTTATGCTTCTTTAAAATCAAAACTTGGAAGCTTGGTATTACCTTTTTTTTCTATGGTAAAAGGATACAGCTAATTTTCTTTTTCTTTTTTAAGCTAATGTTATAGCACACAATAATTTCTAATTGGTGAGGAGATTTTGTAAAGAAGGAAGACGTTTTTCTTCTTCACTCCTATGCCCTTTTTTATCCACTGAACATAATTGCTGTGCCTGCTGTTTTTAATGATGTTAATTGAGAAAAAAAAAAAAGAAAACTTATTAATGAGGCTAATTGAAACATGGGTTTAGCTCAAATGGTTTTCATTTTTTTAAAGAGTTGAATTATTGCAAGGCTGAGTTTCAATTTCTAGCACTTGCGATTCCCCTTCTTCTATCCTTAGGCTTGGGCCTCCCTTGTACCAAAAAGAAAATGAGGCTAATTGAGTAGTACTAGTATTTTTCAAGATTAGCTGCCTAATTAATGAACCTAATTGCATTGCCTGCTGTTTTTAATAAGGCTAAATGTGTAGTAGCACTACTATTTTTTCAAGATTTGTTGCCTAATGAAATTTGGTCTCTGTTTTAGACTGCAGAGCTTGGGCCCTGTGAATAGGAAAACCAAAATTTACTCTTTTTAAGTTCAAATAATTACTTATAGATGAATTGTTTTACGCTTATAGATGGATGATAATTAATATTATCTCCCATAAACGAATATGATACACACTTGTATTTTTTTTGTCATAGCCTGTCGACGTAAGGCTGGAATTCCTTCTTCAATTGAATATTCATTTTTTTGTCTGTTTGAAGTGAAAGCTACTTTGTTTTATATAATAAATAAACGAAGATGCATTGCATAAAATATCTTAATGCTGTTCTTATTATTAAATTATACTAATAATTCATTCACCCTACCTTCAGAAATTTGTCCTTTTCGTAAGCATTATTTAGATTTACTTTGGAGGCACATTTTTAATCCCTTTTAAAGAGAGGAGAGAGAGGAGTGAGTATAGTTGATTTTTTTCACTGTTCCAGTTGAGGCTCCCTTGTCTCTAATTTCTTCTTCTTTTTTTTTTTCTTTTAATTTTAACTCGTTTTTATTTGTTCAAGTTGTATGGTTAGCGTCAAACTTGTTATACTTTCGGTCTAACTTGTTTGAAAACTCACTTTGCAATTTCAATATGTTGGCTGTACTTAATTTCTTCCCTGTGTTTCTGTTTATTTGCCAACCCAGAATGAAAAATTGTCGAAACTTGGGCGGAGAAACTATTAAAAATGATGAATATATATACCTTGTTGATCTTCTAATTATTCCTAGGTATTGTGCTTGGATGAATAGGAAAAAGTTTGTCAGAGAATGAGAAGAAAGATTTGATTTGAAGTTATATTTTCTTTTTCTTTTTTCTCTTTTGGGTTTATTATTGTTTTAGACTAGAAAAAAAAATGGGTGAGGTGAGAAGCAAAATAATTTTAAAGCAATGGAAACTATAGAATTAGAGAGAATTGCATTAGTTAGTTTTAATATTTCTTTCAAGTTTTGTGAAGCTGAACCTCGGCTTAGTTGGTTCATGTCTCCATTCTTAAGAGGTGTTACTAAAAAGGTCTGGAATTCAAATCCCAAGATTTATAACTTCTTCCCCTATCCTAGGGTTCAGCTTCCTTTGTTAAAAAAAAAGTTTTAGCCGGTTAAAACGGAGAATTGCAACTCTTATTGTTAGCTTTTTTCCTTTCTTATGTAAACTATCCATTGTTACATTTCTGTTCACTTCACATAATGAATCTCCATCCCTATCTTAACTATTATTAATTTGGAAGCCAAATCAGTTGTGGGTTTTAACATGAATTGTTAATTTTTTATTTAAAAAAAGCACATATGAGTGTGGATAGCGTTTAATAATGGATATTGGGTATTGGCAGGTTGGAGAAAACCAGAGTATAAAGGGTGAGATAGCCATAGGAACAAGCAGAAGTATAGTAAGAGGAGGAGAAGACAGTGTAGAAAAGGAGAGATGTTCATCAAAGGAAGCAAATCAAAATTGTTATCATCCTTGTCACTATCTCAGGCTTGCTAAGCTTGCATTTCTCAAGTGTTTGGGTCTGGATTCCTAGTCTGAGAGTAGTTCAACAACTGAACAAAGAAACTAAAGATACTATTCATATTATTAACATGTCTATAATTACTTATTAGCTTAATTTCATTCATTCAGCTTCACTAAAATTTAAAATGTTGGTCTACATGGAAAATTTCCAAATTTCCTCTTTGATCAAACTATCTGAGAGCATTGCAAAGAGGGTTGAAAAAAAAAAGATTACCCTACCAATTCTCGTATCTCATAATTTGGTTTAATTTAACATTATTTTTTGTGATTGAAAAAAATTGGATTTAAAATAAGTGCATTTGAGATTTTGAAGTGGTTGACGGGTCAGCAAAAAATAGCATAAAAAATTAAAATGTCTAAAATAAATATGATGTTGAAAAATAAAAAATGTCATTTTTAATTTTATTTGAGTAAATTAATATTAATATATATATAAATAAATTATTATGAAATTTAATATTAAAATTTTATAAAATATGTATTTTAGTTTTTTTAAAAATTTAATTTATTTCAAGTTAAAAAATAGTTATATTTCATTTTAAGTTCAAAATATTTAAATATATCAAAAGTTGATAATATTATATCATTTAAATAAAAAAGGAATAATTTTATAAACCTCAAATAAATAAATAAATAAATAACCCTCCATTTCCTTTTTTTTATCAGGTTCAAACATAAAATCATAAAAAATATACTATCAGAAAAAACGTTTCTTTTTAAACCATTAAAAATGAAGTGAAATTCAAACTTATACATTAATTAGAAACACTGTTTATTAAGCTGAAATTATAGACAGTTGACCTCTGTCTTGAATCCATCAATCGTGCGTTTCTTACTAATATCCGCCCGCAGCGTCGGTCTCATAATCTCCGCCTTTCGCTCTGCCGCGTCGCTTCTCTTTACGTCCGATCAGAGTATGGTTCAACATCATCGTCATTGGTTTCTACTCATTATATCCCCTTCATTGGATCCTCCCCTCTCCAGCTCCCTCAATGGACCCTCACCAGCCGCCACATCCACTTGCTCAATGTCATCGCTTGCGCTATCAGTTCTCCTTAATTATTTCTATTTTTATTCCCTTAATTTTGTGGAAAATTCGCACCGATTTTGTGAATGAAATTGAAATGTACTTGTAATTAGTTAACAAAGTTGTAACAAAAATTAATGCAAATTTAAATCAGCATTTGACAGCATCATTCGGTTAAAGAAAAAAAAAAAAAAAACCTCATGAATTTTGCTAGTCATATACAAATGAATTCAGCATTCCAGCATTTGTGTCAATGATATGTTCCGAGTTAGAATCCCTCCTCTCCCAATGAAAAAAAGAAACAAAAGAAATGAATTTTAGTTCCATTCTATGTGCAAAATAACCATTCTAGATATCAATGTGACTATATAGTGTATCTTGTTAATGCCCTTTAAACTCCTGATAAAAGACTTCAACTCCATAATGAACTCAACTTGAAAGACGATAGAGAGAAATTAATATTTCGGTTGTCCCAAAATGCTTTCCGGAAGGTCATTCTAGTTCTTGCTGAAGCTCCTTAAGTTCTTTGGTTGCTCCAAATATAGAGCACTTAAGTGTACGAGTAATTGAGAAGTTTTTCATCCTTTTAAACATGCTTGAAAATCTCTAGGATTTGGAAACATGGTTTTGCATATAAATGCAGTCACGTTCAAATCCTTTGCCAACATCCTTGCAGCATCATTACTAATGTGGTCTATCTAAAGCAAGAATCAGGTCCCATTGATGCCTTATAACAAAGATCACCATGCTGGGATTCCAAATAAATTTCTCTTCTGTAACAATTAGCATTTTCCTATATTTTTGTTTCTTATTGGTTCCATAATCCATGAGAGGAATTTACAGGCAAGGTACTTAGGTTTTGAACAGCTTATGCTTTTGAAAATTTTTTAGTTCAAATGTTTTTGCGGAGTGTTCTTTCTCACTCTCTTAATCAAACAGTCAGCAAGTTCTGTTTTGAGGTGACATTATGTTATGCTTCTGACAAATTCACAAACATTTTCTAGGTGGCAGTTTCAGCAGCTTGGCTCTTTTTCTCTGCAATCAAGGGGTCAGCAGAGTCACTAGAGAAGTTGATGGATGTCACCAGGGAAGAGTTTCCTGATACTATGGCTGCGGTTCGGTTATCAGGCATGGAGATTAGCGACTTAACAATGGAGCTTAGTGATTTGGGGTTAGTATTTTACTTGATCGATTGAAGACTCTCATATCTATTCTCTCTTCCCTTTCCCTTTCCTTTTCCCTTTCCTGCTTTTATTCAGTATATTTTCTCCCATTTTGATTGATATAACAAAAAATAATATTCAGTGCTATCTTGAAGTCATAGTAACCAATTGTTTGTTTGTTTTACAGGCAAGAGATTACTCAAGGTGTTAGAAGCTCAACTAGAGCCGTTCGCTTAGCTGAGGAGAGATTGCGTGGGTTAACAGACATTGCTTCATCAGGTTATCCATGCATTTATTGCTCTTTAAGTAAATTTGCTAAGACCTCTCAAATGGATACCAATGAATTTTACTTTATTTTTACTTGATCAGCTTCGGTGCAGGTGGTAAGCAATCAGAAAACTGAGGTATCAGGGCCAGTGTTGGCTCGAACTGCAAGAATAATAAGGGAAGGAATTGTAAAGTGTCGAGCCATATTTCAAATATTTTTCACTCTAAGTCGATTTTCTAGGATGGCTCTTAACTATTTTGCCACTCAAGGTAAGCGGTAGAGCCATGGAGTCAAGCTTTGAGGTGAGCGAGTTTAGATCTGTCTGTCCGAATTTTGTTATCCTCTGTTGGTCTATCTGAGTCAGGATGCTTTGCTTTCTGTTTTTCTGCTGATTGCAGTTAAAGCATCATTGTTTTGCTAAAAGATGTGTTGTACGTCATGAGAAAATTTTCATTTAGGCCAGTTGACCTGCTATCCTCTTGGTCGACAGACATTTGGTGCTATTTTTCTGCTATCCTCTTGCCAAAAGGTACGCAAGCTGACAATTATTTTGGAAATTCCTTCACTTGGTTGACAGACATCTGGTGCTGTTGGCTAATCAAAATTTGTAAGTCGAGAGATGAGCAAAGCTGAAGCATTTTTTGAAGTTTATACTATCTCCTGTATTCTGTTGCGGATGCATACCGCGCATTGCTACCTGAAGGAACACTAATAGAATTTCACCGTATTCTAGAGCTCAAGGACCTCAAGAAATCTTACCAACAAAGTATATTAGATGACCTCAACAAAGGTGCACCGACAATCTCACAACCTTCGAGTTTGACACCAGTTGGCCAAACAATGCCACCTGCCACTACAGTTCAAGCGATTTCAAATCCTGCTTCAGTTGGATTTATAGCTTCTCGAGAGGATGTGCTAACAAGAGCAACTGCTCTTGGACGTGGTGCTGCTTCAACGGGGTTCAAAAGGTTCCTTGCTTTAACAGAAGCTGCTAAGGACCGTAAGGAGCTTTTCAATGCCTGAGAATAGTAGATAATTTGCAAATATGATTACTTATCAGATTACTCTGTTTCTTGGTGGTTTTTGGTTACCATTAAAAGTTAAAACATCATGATTATAATGATTAATTACCTCAAGAAAATTGGCTGAGAATTAATCAATAAGTGGGAAAAATTTAGGAATTTTGTTTCGGTTAGGAAGTTGGCATGCGTCAAAAGATTTACAAATATTTTTTTGTGCTAAAAAAAAGTGAAAGGATAAAAATGAACTTGAGTTTTCTTTTAAATTTGTGCAAATTTGTAGTGGATATATAATAAGGGATAGAGAGAGTATAATATTAAATTTTTAATCATCTGAATATCTAATTAATTTAAAAAAAAATTCATGCAAGCCTAATTTCACATGGATTAACCACTAGATAAAAAAATTTTAAGTTCAAGTTCAATTTAATTTGTAAAATTATTTTATTATAAAATAATTATTTTTATTTAATTTTAATTTTAAAATATTAATATAAATTCTTGTTAATATTTTATTAATAAATTTTAAATTTGATGGACTTAAATGAATTTAAATGAACAGACCAAATTGAATTTTGAATAAATATTTCAAAGGATTTTGAATAAATTTTTAAATATATCATTAGATAGATCCGACTTGTGAATAATTTTTTTCAAAACTACCTGAACCTACATTTTTACGGCATTTATGACAATGGAGACGCTAACCAAAAAAAAAATTTCGTCTCAATGTATGTCAATTATTTATTTTTTATATAAAACGAACTTTATTTTGATTATTATTTTTAAATTTATAAAATTTAAATTTTAAATATTTAAAAAATTATATTTTTAAATTGTAATTTAATATAATATTTTTTAAAAAAAATTATCAAAATTATTTCTTATCATCTACACTCTAATTAAAAGTTTTTCACCTTATTTTTAGAAAAAAATTTTGCATTTTCTGGTTCAATGTTTAAATAAACCCTTAAACTTTAATAAAAAAAAAATGAAATCATGTCCCTAACTTTTTATTATGTGTAAATAAAACAATTTTTTTAAATAATTATAACTATAAACCTTTAAAATAAATTAAAAATCCAATTCAAATAATTTTTAAGTTATTTTATAATTTAAGTTATTCTATAAAAAATCTAATTGAAATAACAAAATATTGATTATGACTTATCACATGTTTGCTAATAGTGTCAGACAACAAATATTAGTCTTCGATTATTATAATTGATTTTTTTTTTATTGATTTTAAAAGTTTTATAATTATAAATGTAGAAAAATAAAAAAAAATTATAGTTTTATTTATACAGTAAAAAATACGAAACTTATAATTCTATTTTTTTACCGAAGAAGGGCCAAAACGCCGTATATACAACAGTCAACGTTTACAACACAAGACGAAATTCAAATGTTCTTACGGCGTCGTTTCAACGCCGCTTCTTACCGTCTTTATTACAATAAAGGAGATATTCAAAATTTACGCTTTAGAAGTTTATTGTAATGGACGACCTTTCTTCTTCTACCCTTTCTCTGCAACCCTACGGATCCCCTGCTTGCACATCTACATACCACCTAACTATGACTCGAATTCAACGGTCCAAAATCATTTTCTATCTCAAAAACCCCTCATCAACATAAAGAAAAATGAAGAAAACAATTTTTAAAGAGGCACACTGATCTTCTTCTTGCTCCGCTTGTTCTTCTTCCTCTATTCAGAGAGGAACGCGCGTATCAATCAAACGCCGGACTCGAATGGTTCGGCCCGGTCTGGTTCGGTGAGCTGAGGTTCCTGACGTTGAGGTCATTGCGCTTCCTCTGGGAATTCCTTCGCGGCTGTTGTTGCTCAGGTTCGATCAAGTTTTAATCTTTTTCTTTCTTTTTGTTATTTTTTACACTTTTTTTAACCCCTATGTAAATGGAAAATTGGTGAAGTTTTGATTATGTATGGGTTCTCATATGATAGAAATGTTGATTTTCAGTTGAAAATTCGAACCTTTTGAGAGGGCATTGTTAGAATTATGTTGTAAATGTAGGGTTTTTGTTTTAGTTAGGAAATTTTGAAGTTAAATTTTGGTTTTTTATTTGACAATTTGCGAAAATTGTTTTAATTTTTTGATGGCGATAATCTCTGCTGACTAGTATAGAAGTTTGTTAGTGAATTCATATATTTTTGTACTTGTAAAATATTTATGCCAGATTTATCATTTATAGTTTACACAGTTTCTGAAACGATTTCTATCTGTCTGCCATGCAACTCCCTATTTTATCTGTTTTGGCTATAGTCATTAAACAATCCAAACTTTGCGTAGTTGGTTTATTATCATGCAGTGGAGGGGTCAAGGTAGTTTGAATCCCCTCTCCCTCTATTAGAAAAAGGGCTACATTTTTTGAAAGGCAATTCTTATACTTTTCTTCAGTTTGTAAATATCTCACATTAATTGTTGGTTGATTATGTTAACTTCGTTCCTTGTAATTCCAGGTTCTGGAAAAGATAGATGTCACAAATGAAAGGCTGCCTTCTGATTATCTCTCAGTGGTATTCTCCTAATTCTCTGACAGGATGCTCATGATAGCTGGTTTGTTTTTACCGAAGTTAAGAATGTCTTGCTTGTTAAGAAAGTTAGTCAATCTTCATGCTTGCAGATCTGCACTTCAGCTATCAGGGAATCTTTAGCAATATAAGCCGGACTTTAAACTGCTGACTCGGCAACTGACTCTCATTTTACGAGTTGAGTTTCCTCATGTCTTTTTATGTGCATCACACTATCGAAGATACTTATTGACCACATGCCTTTTGCTTCTATGGTCCACTTGGCCACTGGTTTTGGGAGACAATTTTGATTGTTTTGTGAGGAATTTTGAGAAATCATTGGGAAGCACCTTGAGGACTCTTAGATTGATTAATGAGTCATCCGAGCACTAGGAAAAGTTTCTATCAAACCCCAATAATGAGGAAAGGTCTACTTCAGATGGAACTTCAAGCAGAAATGGATGTTATAGAAGCTCTTCTGATATAAAGGATTCTCAATCAGAAGTCGAGCTGCCTTCCATTGCAACTCAGAATCTATTGAATATCCATGAAGAGGTACAGGAGAATATCCCAGTTGATTTCCTGAATCGGGAACTTGCCATACATGGACAAGTGAATTGACTTGCTTGTGTCAACTGAAGCACAAGTTCTGTTGTAAACCAGTCATTGCTTAGCACAATTGATAAATCTGTTATAGAGCAAGTTCGTTGTAATGACCTCAAGACATTAGAGCTTGGTCTTACTATGAAAAAGTTGAAGTTGAAAGAGGAACAGCTAGCTCTAAACTTTGATTCAAACCATTTGGAGAGATCAAAATTAGCAATGGGTATATCAAAGGCATCCTTTAAAGCTGAAAAGTTCAAGAACCAGCTAGAAGAAACAAAACATGCTGAATTGCTTAAAAGGTGCATTGATTGTCTTGTTGCTGGGTTGCTCATCATGTTATTCTTCCTTATTTATGGTGCTTATGTTTACTCTTACAAAAGGATTACCGATGCTACATCATCTTGTAGTCCTTCACTTGAGGTAAGAGTGATCTTCCTTTCCTGGATTCAGTTGATCAATTGCCTGCCAAGATTTTCTTGAGCGTTAGAAGTTCAATGTTTTGATTTCTTTTGATATGTTTGAGCATTAGATTAGGTGCCTCTTAATATTGATTCATGAGTTTGGTAATTATCTCCTTAACTAGTTTCTCAAGCCCATGAAAGGTATTCCTCAACAACACCACATGAAAAATTTATCTTCTAATGCTGTATTTTCAATGAATTATGATAGTTGCTTACTCTATAACTCTATGTGGAAAATTTGTGTAGCCTTTAGGCCTGTGGGAATTGAGTCTGTGGTTTATGGAGTAAATGAATGGTTAAAGCTTCTGGAATTAATGTCAGTGTCAAGTTGCACTTTGGACAAGAATGAGACGTAGGAAAATTTCTTTTATAGAGACTGCCCACCTTATACCATATGGTGTTTGTCTTTCTAAATTTTGGTAACAACAATTAATCTTTAGGCTTGATGCATGTTTACATCTCCAATATTCATCTGTTGCCATGTTCTGTTCTAGATAAATATCTGTTCCAATATTTATCTTTTTGCTTTTAGGTGCCTCACATTATCACACCATTCATAATAAATTATATTCTCTTCGTGATGTTTCCCCTCTAATATTGTTTTAAACCTTTCCCAAATTTATATGATGGTTTGACTTTTTATTTTTTTCAGGAAACCAGGTCCTGTGGGTCCCAAAGCCGGTGGCATCTTTCAATTTCAGGTTCCACACTCTCAAGTGACAGGTTCAAGTTGTAAGCCAAATGATGTTTGGTGTCTTGATGATTCTTGCAGTAGCTTATTTGCTTATACAGCGTTCAGCAACTTCAAAGCAGACGATGCCAGTCACTGTCATACTGTTGCTATTAGGAATTGCCTGTGGTTTGGCTGGGAAGTTCTGCATAGATACTTTGGGAGGAAAAGAATATTATTGGCTTTCCTACTGGGAGATTCTATGCATGTTGCATTTCCTCTTAAATGTCTTTACGTTGGTTTTGTTCTTCACTCTTCGTGGACCTGTTAACGTATCACAAGGGATGAAACAGAGCACATTGCTTCCATACTGGATTCGAAGATCAGTATTCTATTCAGTTATGCTTTTGATTCTGCCTTTATTGTGCGGTCCTATGCCTTCTGTGAACCTGAGTGAGTGGAAAGATCACTTCTTGCTGTTGGTTTTAGATGATATAAAGGAATCTAAAGTGCTTGTGAGGTTGTTAGAGTTTTGAAGTAGTTATTTTGGACTAGATGTCAGAGTGCCGACAGTAATTTTGTGGGCTTGGTTGGGGTAATTTATTGGTCTTTTCTTCCATTTATTTTCCCCCTCCTGTAGAGGATCACGTCCAGCAGGTGTTTTCTTACCTACAAAAAAGTTGAGGTTCAGTAGGCATCATTGGACTGTATTTTGTTGTCAAACTATTGTACATTTAACATTATGAATTAAGTTATATAAATTATGAAAACAGTTGCTGCCTTCTGTTTAAGGATTTTTCTTCTTGATATGAGAATTTTCTGCCTTTGTGATCAAAAGAAGATCAATCATTTGGGGAGAAAGAAAGATCTGCCCCTCATTCCTTTTTCACTGACAGAACAGGTCCTCTCTCTCTCTCTGCGTCACCTTTCCGTTTGTCATCAATGGCATGGATGCTGTTGCTGGTGAGCTGATATCTACCTAACATTTTTTTTCCTATATATTATTAGACTGAATAAAATTTTCTCATCTGGGTATTCATATATGCTGCTCTCCGAAATTTCCTGCAAGTAATCATGCAAGGCAGCAGGGAAGGGTTGCAGTCCAAGGATCATGAATGGCTGAATTTTCATGCATTTGTGCGTGTTTATGTATTATTTATCTGAGCTAGTTCAAAACCATGATTAGACAAGAACATAGAAAGTAACGTGCTTGTGTAATTATGATGATAATTTCATGCCAGTAAATGGTTTTCATTCGTCCTGGATACTTGATTCTTCCTTCGAACTTGAGTGCATGCTCGAGTTTCTCTGCTGATAGCAATGGAACTTTGATGGAAGTCCATTAAATTTTTAGAAATCTTCAAACCAACTTTTCAGTTTCTCTTCCCGAGAGTGCATAGATCTTTGTTCATTCAGATGTACGAGAGTCCTCCGATGTTCCAGCAAAGGCCGAACTCATGACTATCTCACTTGTTGATGCGTCATTCACGCCACCGTTGGATATATCCATCGTTCACTCAGCTTCTCAAAATCTACTTCTGCCACAGCCAAAACTCAGATTTTGTGACCATTGATATGAGGCGTTAAAATATTCTGTTGAGGAATACAATTTCTGGTCCTTTTCTAACATTTCCCAGCCCCGAATGCACCAAGTTGCAATCATAAATTTTAGATACACCACCACATAATACGTCAAAATGAACTAGTTTCTTGGCGAAATTATGATGCTTCAAAACACTGATATCGACCATCCGATGCCTGAAAAGCCTCAGTGAACCTTGTACAAACATAGAGCATTCAAAAACCATGAGATTCCCAGAGGATTCTCAAAGATTTAAGATGGAGTATTTGGCTGGTTTTTTCATTGATTTTGTTCATACAATTGAATTGTCATATAATACTACTATTACAGTAAGTAGGAACAAAAGATCGCTAAGGGGGACGAGTAAAATCAAGATATACTCAAGCTGCAGGGGGAGTTTTAGCACCTTAAGCTTAAGAAATCCTTCAAAAATTTTGAAAAAAAAAAAGGGCCTCAACAGAGTATTGTACAAATTCCTCCTATTGTCGCAAGAGCACCTGTTTTAATTATCTAAAAAGTTATGGAGCTATAAGTTTAAATCTTTCTCATAAGACACCTGGCCATGATGGGGCATCAAAGGCATGCTTCCAAAGCTTCCTGGTAACAGACAAATCGTAGACACTCTTGGGAGCCTAAGCAGGCTGTGGAGCATCTCTCAACTAAAATAGATCCTGAAAGAAAGCTCCGTTAGAGAATCTCATGAGCCTTCCCGTAATACCTGTTTATGAAAGGAGCCTGCAACACAGAACCACCAAAGAAAGATAAGAATTAATCGTAAAATTACCAATCATACAGTTATTAAATGTGACATCTGGATTCCTAAAGATGACATTCCTGAAGCATGATCTTACTGGACTAGTAACTGATATAGAGTTGTTACACCATAAAGAATAAAGATAATTTATGCTATTGACAAACTTCACATCATGAAATATACAAATATATCTTAGAATTGTCATGAAGACAAAGTGAAGTTGGTTATGCTTATGATTCAAATTCAAATTCAACAAGTGGCATGAAAATTAATCGAAATTTACTAAGCAATGTTCACTTTAATGCTTTCACTTCTTCATTACAACTAACATCAATAACTATTTGAAGGAGTTATAACCACCATGGTAATCCACATGATGTTCCAGTTGTTATGCCATATCTGGTTCAAAAGAGATTGACTCGCTAGGATCTTCTGGCCAAACAGTATACTACTGGAAATTGAGAGGACAAAGACAAGCCAAAGATTGAGAAAGATAGAATACAATATGGAACAGAGGGAGCAAGTAATTCAGTTGATTTTCCAGAGAAAAATCCAAAACTTTGGGAAGAAAAAAGTAATCCAACTACAAGTGCTCCAGCATATTTGATAAACCATGCCACCATCAAATCCGGACAAAATAAACTTATCCAACTTTACAATTCAGAAACTTAAATCACACCATGTGATCACTACTATCATTGATAGCATGCCCCAAGAAATCAAAAAGCCTTAGTTTATTATGTAACAAGCTCTGATGAGAACACCATGACTACCTATAAGAAAAATCTGCTCACAACTAATATAAATACCTTTCTGTATGAGAAACAATAAGTACTCATGAAGCAATATGTTCAAACTTGTTATAAGGCTTCATTTAACAAATTAAATAATTACCAAAAAATTAATACATTTTTTTAAAGAAAAAAAGAAAAGGCTTATAAAGCAGAAATTAATAAAACCTTACCTTAACATTTGATACATCAGGAGTATCCTGAGTTTGAACAGGATAAAACTTGTAAAATCTCATGCTCTGAAATGCTGCTTTAGTTTCCTCACTCATTTCTTCAAGGGCATTTTTGCGAGCTTCTCTTGCCTATAACAATGGAATCGGCCAAATTAATCAGCATATCCAAATTCATGCTCCCTAGCAAAATATTTTTTCACAAGTCAAAAAGTAATGTTGCCAACAACATACCTGCCGATTAGCTTTCTTTGCTTCTCGAACTTTCTCTTTGACAAACTCCTACAAACCAAAAGCATATCAAGTTGAATTAGTAGTTAGAAATACATAAAATCCACAATTTATCAGTGGATCTTCAAGTGAACTTCACCTTAAAGGCATCCTTCTGATCTTTATCTAATTCCTCTTCCTCGATCAGTTTATCAGTAAACTCCTGAAAATAGGTAGATATAGTTTAGAACCAAACTCGTATGAGGACTAAATAAAAAGCCAAAGCTTAAAATGATTGACTAAAGTCTAATGCATAAATAGCTGAAACCCACACAATTCCAAGCTACCAGTTCACATAATTCAAACTTCACAAAAAATCATGCTAATTAGACTGCAACATAAAAATGAAAGAGTTAAGTCTTACATCAAGTTCATCCAACTCCCAATCAAATTCACAAAAGACCTGCAAGACCAGAAATGATGTATCAATTTACATAATATTTTGCAGAATAGCTGCCTTACAAGCAGTGTAGTCAAGGAGTGCCAAGACGCTAAAGCACAATACAATCTAGCAAAAGCACCTCAGGCCCCTCCAATCAAGGTACTTTATTAAGTTGCAAGGCATACCTCAAATAACCTTCCTTTTTGTTTCCAGTTCTTTTCTTTTAATGAATATATTTTCACTTGATGAAGGACAGTTCACAATTCAAAAATAACAAATGAATTATGTCCATGAGTGAAGGAAACTCAAGAGCTAGAGTAATGATGCTTAGTAATGCTTGATCTCCGTATCAGGGAAAGGAGTAAAGCCTACTTTTCAACACTTATTAATGGCACATCCATACTTCAAGTTTAAAGTATAAAAGATCCATTGCTACAGGTGGAAACCCCACTCTCCACAAGGTTTGAACTTCAAACCTAGAAGTTTTAACTGTTGGAGTATCATAGATACATAAGTACATTAGCACATTTGAATGATGTGAATTAACCTTTCTACCTCTTAGCTCTTTGCTTCACTCATGCAAGCACCTTTTTTTGTGCTTGAGCCTTAAAATGGTGGCTCTAACCATATTGAATGCAACAGTTCATTTATCAAAACATGATAAGCTCAACCTCTAAAACAAACTCCATCCACCCATTAATATCCAGAAACTCCGGTGTCAGTTATAATTAATTTTTTTAGAAAATATGAAAACATTACCGGCTTTGATTCGGCTGGAAAAATTATTTGAACCTCAGTGCTTTGTTCAAGCTCATCTTCCTTCAAAGGCTGATAGAAATCTGTCAATAGAGGCATGCCAAACAACATAGCAACAAATAAGGGGTTTTCTCCTTTTTTTTCTTTAATATTTTCATAACTTCCTCTTTGACAAGTCATCAAAACAAGCAAAAGACTTGTGATGCTAATGCATAATCCAGCAATTTAACATCCAAAGATATCTAGAGAACTCACAAGGCAGACAATACTCGTATTGCTTGAGACGATCTATTTTCATTTGTTTCAGAGCAACCCTGCAAAAGGAATTTCAAATGCAACAGGTTAACCCGAAATACATGCATGCATTCAAAAAACATATATACACCCACATTCAGGGAGAGATGATATAACTAGAGAAACAAATTTGAAGTCCGTAAGCTTGCACTGAAATAATTTTACAATCTATACAAGACAGAAATTTATGAATTATTTAAAATAAGTATCAAATGGTCAGCTTAGCTCATATATAGAGACATACTAAATACTGTTCTCCATGCATGAACATTTCAAAAGGAAACCACAAACCTAGAAGAGTCAAAAAATGAGAAATGCACATTAATAAAAAAGCAATCAAGCCTCTGTGGATGGCCACAAATTTCTAATACATCGTTATTTTCAACAAGTAGGACTGAAGTCTCAGCACTTCATCTGGTGTACTTTGTAAGTATTGGCACAACAACAAGCTGACAGAATACATTGACAATTCTCTGAAAAAGCAAACCTGATTCCAACACTTAACCACCACCCCAGCATGCACATTCAACATACAAGTCTACCATAATATAGCAAATTTTTCAGAGAGAACCAAAAGAAGCATACATGACCCAAGTTAACAATCTCAGACAAAAGCAGTTGAAATAAAGACACAGTGATGGAATCTAGTTGACAATCTCATGCAAAAGAGAAAAAAAAAAAAAAAAAAAAAACTAAAGAGGATTGTAAGTGTTAGCGTGCACAACTATACCTTCTTTGAGTGCAGCCTAAGATGAATATTTGAGATTTCAGTCTATCAACTTGGCTGTCTCTGTAAAGGAATTAAATACCATCACCTCAAAGATTGATTTTAAATCAATTCAAATTCAAAAGTAATAAAAACAAAAAATAGATAATAACTCATTTTATCAACTGGCCTACTATATAGATAAATTAAATTAAATTAACCCCTTAAATATTAAAGATTAACCTTAAATCTGATCAAAAGAAAAAAGATAAAAACTGGGTACCTATTCTCAAGTGGAATATATGGCACCCAATCCATTTTCATTTGTTTCATGGGAACAATCTCTTCAGCTTCTCTCTGCACCGAGTTAATTCCAATCTTATCTGAAGGTGGGAAAGGAGACACAACCTGAAAGAAGCACCAAAAGTCAAAGATTAATCAGTAAGAAGATACAACCAGATGATGGTGGAAACAACTATTTAAAACAAATCAATCTCATAAACCATTAATAATTATGTCATTGCAGTCGTAGAAAATAATAAACACCTGACATAAACAACCAAGATGCCAATTATTAATTATAAAAGAAAGCTAACTGAAGTTAGGAAGATTTTAACTCTCAACATTCTGGACCATTACTATTAACTCTTTCCATCAAAAGAAAATAGTTTTGCACTAAATAAATCATATGGAATGCTCCATAACATGCATTTTGAGATGGTCATCAAAAGCCAGTGTGACAAAATCCCGTCCACATCTACAGAGGTGATGACGTTAAGTAAAGAAACCCATTTATTCAAGAGGCCCCAAGTTCTGCAATTCTAAGCTTGACAACTGCACCTTAAAGGAACAGCCACACTGAACCGTCAGAGTAAAATGTTAAGACCAGCAAGGGAATATATAACTTCAAAGCCACATAAAGATAATATTCAATAAACCTTTAGCAAATAAAGATGCTTAAAGGTTCTATTATCACTCAGCCCACTCATCACAAGAAAAAGAAGAAAGAAACATCCGTTGAATCAATTTAGTATGACAACCATTAAAATCACTTCACAACAATGTTAGGCAACTTACAGCCACAACCACAGGTATACAAATGACTTTGTTTTCTCCCTTGTAAGGGACCAATTGAGCTGCACAAATAGAACATAACTAAAATTAATAAAGTGTAATGGATGAACAAGAAGGAAAGTCAAAAGAAATTGAAACTACATGATTCAAGAAAGAAACCCATGGGAACTTAGCTCAAATCTAAAACCTAACACACAAACTCTTTCTCTTTTTTTTTCACAGTAAAAAATACATCACGATCGAGAGAGGTAATGCAGCCAATGGCATAAAAACCCATTTTCTCCCCTCAAGAAATGGCAAAGTGTCTGTATAAAGGCACAAAATACCAGGACCAAGGCTGTGAACTACTTACGCTCCGTACAACCAAAGAGATAAACTTTCTGTCCATATAGCTTTCCCCCCTCTTCAAATGCATCCTGACCAGAAACAGAACAGTAAAAAATCCAGTTAGCTCTAGACCAGGGCAAAACAAAAGCAGCAACTAGCAATTAAAAATGAGAAAAGAGAATGCAAAAAAAAAAAAAAAATCCTGCAACTCACTTCTAGATTCGAGAAGTTCCAGTTGAATTGGTAAACGGTGTCCAATTGATCCCACTACCATATGACAAAAGGAAAACGAAATGTAAGCAACAGCACTTAAATTCATAAAACAGACGAACCAAAATTCAACATGCAAAACTCAATATTCCAACCTCTGTTCCAACAGGAAACGCAGCTTTCCATAAATCTTCCTGCACAATGCAAATTGGCAATTTTCATAACAACGAATTTAGAAAACAATAACAAAGCAAGACTTTACCTCATTTAATTATCTCAATAAATAATATTTCAGCTCCAAATTTGTATCCATTATGAACATTAAACTTTACTTAATATAAGAAGCTTAAACACTGCGGTGTTATCCCGAATTAACAGCTCAAAACTTAAGTTGAAAAAGTCAACAGCATTGAGGAATAGGCCTTACAAACCTAAATCTTTTAACCTCGTATTTATTCAGATGTTGTACAAACCAAAACATTAAACTCATAGAAGACAAACCCTAATTTAAAAGAAATTAGTATCCTAAACAACAAATTTGAAAGTTGGAATCAATAAATAAAAAAGGGCATAAAACAAAACAATGCGGAGAAATATTATACCAAGTTACGCTTCTCTTCGAAGTACTCAGGCTCTGGCTGGGGCTTGGAGGTCTTGGAACGCTTAGCTTTGGAAGCAAGTTTATGGTTCGCCTTCTGATTCTCTTGTGAAGAAGACGAAGCTTTTACTTCCTTCTCCTCTTGTTTCTGGCTGGCGGCTTTTCTCTTAGCTCCTTTCCTCATTTGATTATTTATTATAAGAAAAGAGAAAGAGAAAACAAAGGCAATGGCAAAGCTGGTTGGATGAGAAAGGAAAAGAGGGGGTTTTTTTTTTTTTTTTGGTTTATTTTGGGGGATGGCGGTGGATCTGGATTCAAAATCTAGAAAGAGATAAAGGGGAAAGATATCTGTTTGACAAAAATGTATTTATGTGGTACGAAGGGCGCTTTGTGGTTTTGTTTTTGAGCGTCGATCCAACGCGGTGGTCTGCCAAATTTTGAGGGTTTTATTTTTCTTTTTTGAGGGGAGGCGCGGGGATATAAAAATTGAAGGGGCTTATTGAAATATTTTCAAAAGTTTTGACGAAGGGGGAAATTGAAAGAATACAAAATTCTAGTGCACGGTCAACCGCGACGGCTCTGCAGGGAATATATAAAAAAAAACCCTGGGGGACTTTGATTTCTTTTTGTGTTTGGTATGATATCTGGATTGGCAAGTTATCTTCTTTCTTTGTGCTACTCCATAGATGCAACAACTTTACAATTAGAGTCGGGCTTGAAAAAATTTTAAAGCTCAAATCATTGGATTTGCTCAACCAAGTAAATAAATTATTAATATGACCTGATTCATGAATTACTGATATGAAGTATCAGTCCGATCCAAATTTGAGGAAACCCTCTCTAGACTGAAGTCTTTGACCTAAAATTGACTACCATATGCAATAGAAAAGCACTAATAGGGAAAAAAAAAATCATAAAACCCTTGAATATCTTGGTTTTTATTTGCCAGAGGGCAACAGATTTGAATGATTGATTTAGAACATTTCATGCCAAACTTTTGGAAAATATGCCATAGTACATCAATGTGAATTACAGCCAATGAAGCCTAAGCAACCACAGGAGGTGCAGTATCAACTTGGCCAGATTTCAAAGAACAAAAGAGATTCAAAACATCTGCATTGTTACGAACGTAACCTGGGCATTTTGACAATAAATCTTGCGCTTCATTTTGCCTTGCACCTTTTAAAAAGGCTTCAAAAACACGGAGAATCACTGACGTAGATGGAAACTTTTTTGATGTCATAGACTTGAGAAAGGCTATAGCGTCATCACTACTTCCAGACTTCGATACATACTCAATGAATGGATCCACAAAGGGTGGGTAACCATGATCTTTCATCAAACTCAAGAGATTCAAAGCATCTTTAAATCCACCTTGAGCCAATAACTTCCTTATCAATTCCTTGTAGGTAGCATGCCGTGGCCTTAACTGATTCTTACTAACGTACTTATGTAGAAGCTGGCATGCATCTGTCGCTCTTTTCCCACTGCAATAAGAATATACCAACCATTCAAACGCGTAGCCAGCATGAGAGACCCCTTCTTTTTCAATCATTTTTTCGAAATAAGCTGACGCTGCTTCAAGATCTCCACCAGCGCAACACCCTTCAATTAAAGACACCCATGCCTTGTGATCTAAATTAGTATTTGATGCTGCAACATGATCTATAAACTCAGCAGTTTCATCTTTTTTACCAGTGCTAGCAAGTCTAAAGGTAATTTTACTCTGCAAATTACCACCAGCTACAAACCCACCTTCTTCCATTACTTTTAGAACCTTGTTGCATTCTCCAAGTCTACCAACACTTGTCAAAGATCTGAGAACCGTATCAACCATAGAATCTGTCAAGGCATTCCCACTCTCCGTAAAAATCCTCACAACTCTTGAAAACAGACCCAAGTCTAACTGTTTACTCACTGCTAATTTCCTCAGCAGAAAGGTACAACAACTCACAGAAGGCTTATTGGAACCAGCCATTGCAGACTCATACAAGTCTACAGCTTCCTTAATCATCTTCCTCTTACAAAAACGAAACAAAACCTTGACATAAGTCTCCATTTCCATTTCATACCCAAAACTTTTCATTTCATCAACAACCTTCCAAAACCTATCAATGCAATCTTCCCTCCCCAAAGCCCTCGCCATAGCATTATAACTGTGCTCATCAAGCCTTAACAAACCACACTCCTCAATCCACCGGAAAAATATCAAAGCTTTTGCTGGCTCCGAAGCAAGATTCTCCAATACCATTTTCACTAAATCATTCGAAAATGTAGCATTCAGATCACGCAACCTCTTCTCAACATCGTCCCCCCACAGCTGGCTCCTAATAATCTTACACACCCTCGAACAAACCTTTCCCATCGAATTATCCACTGATCCCGACGCAAAAACCCCTCTCAATCTCTCCAAATCGCTCTCCAACCCTTCTTTCTCAAACTTAACTGCAACTTTGTCGCGTACGCTACCAGAGATACCATACCCTTTCTTCTTCATGACATCAACCAAACCCCAAAACTCCTCAACCAACCCATTGACACCCAAAATACATAACATCCGATTATACGACTTGGAGCTTAATCTCTCCCCATCATTCTCCGAAACCCAATAAAAAAACCTTCTTGCCACGTCAGGACGAGACTCAACATCCCTTAACACTTTCAAAATCAGTTCATGGCTAAAACCAACATCATTTAACTCCAATTCTTTCTTTATATCATTCCCATCATTAAATCTAGTAAAAATATCAGTCACAGTTACCAAAACATGATCTGGGTCTTTCTGTTCAACAGCTGCCTCGGATGAGAAACTATAATGATTGATGAGGGTGCTTTTGTAATTTAACATGGATAATTCTTTCATCATGTTGAAGGGGTTTTTGAAATGGGAATGTGAAGAAATGTTGTGGAACGAGCGAATACGAGGAGGAGGAGAAATGGAAGGAGGGAGTACCTGGGACATAGTGGGAACTCGGAGAGGAGATCGTGAGTAGGTTCGGAAGAGAAGAAACCTCCACGGATGTCTCATCTTCTTCTTCTTTCTGATTCTGTTGTTGGGTCCGAGATTAGGGTTTTGGCTGTGAGAACTGAGAATGGATTGCTAAAGGAAGACGGCCGGACCAGGGTTTTAGTGGGGTTAGTGGAATTAGTGTGTGCCTTTTAGTTTATGGATCCAAGTTCGGATCATTATGGACCCAACTCGTTCCATTAAAAATTGGGTTTGAAAATTTGTTGCCCATTGAGTGGCATGAGCAGGCACGCAGCCCATTTAGTACTTCTTTTGTTGAAATGGGTGGGTTTGGGTTAGCTTAGATAGGTACTGGATTGGATGGGCACGACAGAAAGGTTCCCAACCCACATCTGTAGTCCAAGCTCCAGCCCAAGAACAGGTCTTACTTCCAAGTGTGTCAAACTTTTAACTTATCTGTGTGCTTCAAGCTTCACTGAAAAAAACTCAATCACCAATTAACCTTATCTTTCCAAATAAGCCCATGTTGTTTTTTTTTTTTTTTTAGATTTTAATGTAGCAATGAAGATGTTTTTAGTTTATTTTTGTCCATTTTTTATTTCGATTTTTTATTTAAAAGTTTTTTTCATTTCTTTTCATTTTTTTAAATTTTATTTTGAATAAAAAGAAGTAAATTTTAATATAAAAATAATTATTATCAATTTTTAAAAAAATCATTTTTATATATTATCATCAACTTTATTAGTTTTTAAATATTTATTAATAAAATTATTATTTGAAATAAAACTAATTCTAGTAATTTTTAATTATTTATTAATTTTATAAATGTAAAATAATTAATATTTTATATTTTATATAAATTTTAACATAATGTCTTTAATGATCATTTTTTATTTTTATTATTCTTTATCTCACCACCATCATTGTGGCTACATTCAAATACATATTTCATTACTAATTTTAATATTATCGTTATAATATTCAATCTCATCACTAAAATAATTAATCTTATCATTATTATTATTTTTAACCTTATCAAAGCTGATTTTACTGTTTATCCAAATAAACCCTTAGTATTCACTCTGTTTGCTCTCTTTTTTAGTTTGATTTTAGGTGGGTAGGATTGTGTCTAAAGTATGTTTGTTTTAGTTACTCTATCGTTTCTTTAATAGAAATTTTCTTATGTTGATTGTTTGTAGAATAATTTTTTCGTTTAAATTATATGAAAGTAAGTTTCACTGTGTTCATCTTGCTTAACTATATCTAGTTTGAATACTTCTTTTATATTGATGTCATGGATTTAACTTGGTTTTGTTTTTGTAAGCAATAAGTGTGTGCTACATAGTCATTATCTCATTTGAAGTTAAATATGGTCATTGTTGAGAGATTGTTCTCTTTCTTGAATCTGACTGAATAAGCTAATGCCCTTTCATTTTTTATTTTTCAACACTTAATGATTGAAGTTATTAGTTATATTTATTCAATTTAGTCCACAACAATTTATCCAATTATTTTTATCTATGAAGTGTTTTAAGAAATATATATAAATATATATATATATATTTTTTTTTGAAATCCAAACTACTTCATTCATTGTGGAAATAAATCGGGATTACGAATATGGGGAGGGAGGTCACATGCCCATAGCCTCTGCTCCCTTATCTGAAAATATTACTTTGCAAGACAATGTGCTAAACAGTTTGCATTCCTGTTCGTATGTTTGAAAGAACGCTTTCGAAAACATGTTGCTAACTCTCTAATATCTTGAATCATATTAAAACCTGCAAGGAAAGAGACTGTCGCTTGAACAGTTTCCTCTATAGCAATCAAAGAGTCACTTTCCACAAGTATTCTTTCCATCCCATGTTCCACAGCAATTTGTAATCCCCATCGAATTGCACTTACTTCCGCCGTTAAAGGGTTATATTTGCCTTTTTAGAAGCAGCTAATGGTAAGATCTTCCCCGAATTGTCCCTAAACACCGCACCCAGTCCTGTTTCTTGTAAGGAGACAACATACGCAGTATCCACGTTGAGTTTAATCTCCTCTAGTTCAGGAGGTTACCAGAGCTACTAGGGGTTTATATCAGAGACTTCCAGCTGGGACTCCTGTTCCATCCTCACTTCCCCAATACTTTGTACAATCCCCATCAGTTTGCTGATTGTAAAACATTGCCCCTAGTGATAACACATGTTCCTGTTCAACCACACTGTCCAAATACAAAGCATGAAGGTTTCCAGCGAAATTGTCTGTGATGCACCCTTAAAGACTTGTAGCTAGTAGTCCTTAGGGTTATCACAAGGGCACCTTCCAGATGTTTTAAGATATAATTGGTAAGACTCAATGTGTGGATTTCTTAACATGGTTTCAATTTTACATATTTGTATTGTCTTTGTAACACTCTCTACTGTGTAATGTTGCTTAAATCTTTTGTTAGTTCTTTAGAGTAGTTTTTTTTCTTTATGTTGTGTTTTGAATGATGGATTCTATTAATCAAGCCAAGAAAAAGAGAATCAAAAAGCTTAAAAGGATAAGGGCTAACAGATTAGCCAGGAACAATATACCAATAAAAAATAAAATATCAGGACTCGGTGTAAATCAGGCATATAATGATAGTAATGGCACAACATCCATCATTACGTTTTATCTAGACTTAGATTAAAGCTGCATCAATAGTTACCTCTCATCAGATTTTACCTTCATTTAGACATTTTGTTATTTTGACAAATCATCATAATGCTAACCAAACATTTTTTATATGAAATCTGTTTGATTACTGCATTATGTTGAGGCTTTTACTCTACCTATAAATCTGATGTATGCTGTATTTTGTAACTTCATTATGATAACATTCAAATATATTCATTAGGATTATGTTTGGATTATCATTATGATAAACTTTAAAGTTTAACAATCGTTTTGTATATGCTTATAAATTTTGATCAATTTAATTATATTTATATGATTAAATTTACATTAAACATTTCATATTTTATTTTGCTCGACGAGGGATACACACTATTAAATTATAATAGGAGTCATCCGAATAATTGAGTGATATGTTTTTATTTTCATATAACAATATCACCAATGTGGCAAATCCAACTAAAGCTATTTTTCTATAGATTCATTACTATCTACACTCGTCATTGTCAATCTCCTGTATTATAGGAATGACGTTATCTTATCTTAATAGAAATGATTTTAAATAAATAATACTAACTAATAAATATTTACTTGTTAATTGGTACATGAAAATTACGGAACTATTAAATAATTGTTCTTGTTCCTTTTACCTATTTAATAGGATTTTATTAACAGATCACTTAGACGGCCTGGTCAATCTTTAAAGAAAGCAAACAGAGGCATGATATTAGCCCATCTAGTAGGGATCATTGTGAATTTGTTGGATGCTGGTGCGGAGTCAGAATTGAAGGAATAGAATGATGTTGTGGGTTTATTTGCATGCATGGATTTCCCTGAAACTATGCATTATGGGTTCCAGCACATGTTAGCCTACACTGTTAGACTATATATCTCCAACAATTCATTATGTTTCTTTGTGCTTTATGGCTTTTTCATTTCAATGTTTCAATTCACCACCTTTGCAGTCTTAATTTTTTTTGTTTTTTAAACATTCAATTTGCAGGCTACATCTTTTAGGGGAGATGCGAATGTTCCTAAACTTTGCCAGCTGAAGAATTTCTTGAGGCTCCTCATCAGCCATTCTGATTCACAGAAGATGGAGGAGATTCAATGTGGAGAAACTGATGACGACGACGGTATGTGCTACATCTGTTATGCTTGTGAAGCAGATACACAGTTTGCACCATGTTCCCACAGGTCTTGCTATGTTTGCATAACTAGGCATCTTTTAAATTCTCAAAGGTGTTTCTCGTGCATTGCCAATGTCTTGGAAGTCATCAAAACCATAGAAAAACAGTTCAAAGGCAATTAAGAATATTATTTTTGAGGGCTTGTCAAATAATGTGGTAGCGCAAGCAAAATGGAAACGAAAATGGAGAAAAAAGAAAGCGTAAAAGTCCAGTAATCCAAATGTTTTGTTGTTAATAAAATAATTATTTAACGGAATATAAAATTATAATAAGATAAGATAAAAAATATTATGAATAAGATTAAATTAAATAACATCATCATATTTTGTGTTTGATATATATAAAAATTAATATATAATAATTTATTTATTAATCAAAATTATCTTTTTTTAAATTTATATAATTTAAAATATTAATGTAACTTTTAAGGGTATATGTAATCCTATCATTTTGTTTAGCTATAAACTAACATAATATAGAATAATTATTATACTATCATATCTATCATATTCTATCTATTAAATATGTCTTAAAGGCATTTTATTCTATAAATATGATATGTATATGGCAAAGGAAAATCTTTAGTCTCACTCTCTTTTTGATTCATGGTCACGTTTAAAGGTGAGAAAAAAATCAAGAAAACCAAAAATTGATTTAAAATTATAGTATTTGGTTAGGTTCGAAACGATTTTTTTTATTTGATTTAAATTAAGATTGAATATTAAATGTATATACTAAGTTCAGATCTAATTTCGAATCAGAATAATAAAAATAATTATTTTATATATAAATCTATTTAAATATATTAAAAAACTTATTAAAATAATATATATATAATACAAAAAAAATTAAGTTTTAAAAACTTAGAAATCGAACCGAGCTAAACTCATAGAATTAAGTTTGAATCGAATTGATTTAAAAAAAAAATCAATTCAAATTTAAATCTAATTTTAAAAATTCATAATATTATATATTATAAAAAAAATACTAAATTGAATTCAATCCAATTCTAACCATTACCAACCCTAGTCACATTTTATTAAGAAATAAGTGCTATTGTTGTCTAATTATTCATTATCACAAGTGGCATAGATCTTTTTAGTATTTGACTCCCATGGTATGTGTACATATCCTTTGTTCAAAGAGTAAAATGCCAAGTGCGTGAGACCACTCATATTTGTTGGCGACCATATTCATAAATCATACTAGGAGCTAAGCATTTCTTGGTCTCCAGGAGCTAAGCTAAAAGTAGCCATTAAAACAGATTGGAAGGGAAAAAAATTTTTGCAACCTTTTTAAATTGACGATCAAACTGAAAACACTGTCAAATAATCAATGGATCAGTAGTCACTTTACAAGAAAATTTTCAAGAAAAAGAAATGTGATAACTACCCCAAAATCACAAGGCTGAAAACCAATTGATGAGGAATGAAAATGAAGAGAAAAAAATCAACAATGCGGTCAAGGAATGACAAAAATGAATTCCAAGACTGAATGTACAAAATTTCAAAGGGATATTGTACAGAGATCCTCAAATACTTGTCTGATGTTAGGCCTCCCATTTACAGGAAGAATACACCTTAGTGATATGGCAAGCAAATCTTCCATGGCTTTTGTGTGTTCTTCCCCACTAGCAATGTCTCTGTCAACACAGTCCATTCCCCGTCCTTCTTGATCACATAATCGAACCCAATCTGTCAGATCCACTGCTCCTGATTGACCTGATATTATGTCACCAGCGCTTCTTCTTGTTAACAATTCCATCAGGATAACTCCGAAAGCATAGACATCAGCCTTAAATGATGGGACTGGTTTAGATGCAGAAGCAAGTTCGGGCGCACGATATCCAAGGGCCCCCAGATTCAATATCTGCTCTGCAATGCCAGTTGGTGTCATCAGCCGGTGAAGGCAATAATCGGTTAGGCAAGCATGGTAATCAGGGTCAGCAAGGAGTATATTTGTCGGCTTTAGGTTTCCGTGCGGCAGGCCTCTATCGTGGAGGTGTAACAGACACTGAGCAACTTCTACAGCAACTTTCAGTCTTTGGCTGAAAGATAAAGGGGAGTACCTCCGAGGAGTAGTCTCTGCATTAACACATATACATATTGATCAAATGAAAACATAAAAGGCAAAATCTCAGTAAATTCATAAACTCCTGCAATGGAACTGTATAAAGCATTTGTAATTCAATATTGCAAGACAATGGTAATAAAACCCTTCTCATCTCAAGAGAAGATCAGAGTGTGACCACAATGCCTCATGTAACGACGGTTCTAGCCATGATAGAAATCTAATACTGTCAGACACAAGAAAAATTAACAATAACCTTTACTTCTTGTTAGTCACTTTGTATGAAAAAAGATATAGCTTCTTTTCTTTCTAAAATGTAAGCCAGTCAGTATAGTCAATAATTAACAACTTCTCTTTGATAGGATTTGAGAGAAAAGATCCCCTAGTTTATTGTTTCTAATCTTCAACTTTGTAATTTCAATCAGTTATGAGAAGTTTCAAAAATTAGAAACCTATTTTTATCAAGGCCAAACAAGTTTTTTTCTCCACGTTTAACTTGTTAGTCTTGAATTCTGATAGTTGTTGCAATTACCCATTTGGTGATCAAAGAGGCAGAATCCCTTGTTGCCATTCTTCATTTACAACAATCAACCCAGATGAAGTGCCATACTGCCAAGAACAGGTCAATTAGACTGCAAAGATTCTTTTCAACCTCCTGCTCCATCATTTGCCAGGAAGAAAGCAAAATGTGGAATTTAAAAGAATTAAAGAAGTTAAGCCACAGAACTAACACATTGGAGCCAAAACTCAAAACCAGATTCAAAGTATCTAGGTTTATATTCGTCTTATATTAGAGCACTCATTTCTTGCCTACTGCCACATTGTTTGACCTCCAAGATTTTGTTATTAAGGTTTCCCTATGATAATTGATGACAAATTCATCAGGAGAGGATCTAAAATGGTTGTATCTAAAACAACTATTCACACTCTCCTTAAAAGAGAGGCATTTGATTTTATTCTAGAATCTGTCACCAACATTGATGCAAAGATATACCACAAAACCACATGAAAAATGTAATAAAATACCACCTAACTCATAATTAGAGTGAAAAGTTTAGCACCAGTAGTTGTTAACACTAGCAACCTAAGGTGATTATAGAATGAGCAAGTGTGCCTAATTTTAGGTTTAATTGACCACCTTATATTAGCAAACTGAGAAATTATTGCTTTTAGTCAGGTTCATTTGAAACTGATCTAATAATTTGATCTCCAAGGAGGTCAAAATTCAGTCAAGAATCAGAGCATCACTTGCGTCTCCCACAGCTAGTTCAGAACAATCACAAGAGACCTCAATAGTGACCTTATACACCCACCCACACAAATGCATATTATCCAGTTTAACTTCATAATCATTTGATGGTAAGACTGCCCTATAGATAGGGCAAACACACTTCAAGGTTCTGTTTCTAGGTCCTGCTACAGATCTAAAGAAAACAAGATGAGACTTGACTTTCCAAATTCCCATAACATGCACACAAATACATTGCAGACCATAGTGAATAAGTGAATAAGTAATACTCCTGTCGAAATTGAGGTAGGACATCACTCAGCAAATATCCAAAGAACATAAAGTTAGAAATAATTCAAACTAACATAAAAAGAACTTAATGGCCAAAAATAACATAAAAAGAACTTGTCACAGACATATTAACCGCACTAATTTTTATATGCACTGTCTTGATTTCAGCATCGACATAACTTGTAGCAGCTAAGAAGGAAATAAGTACTAACAGCAAACCCAACAATTTTAACATGCAACAAATAATAAGCAAATCTAGCAAAAAAAACAAAAAAAAAAAAAAGAGATAACAAACAAGACCATAAAACATCATAATCCATGTGATAAGATAACTTCAAAAACTTAAAGGCAATAAATAGTAAACAAACATTGAGATTTAGTTAAATAATCACAAACAATAAAAGAAAAGAAATATTAAAAGCTCTTACCATAAAGATGCAAAGCCAAGCTATCACACTGGATATAATCAGCTAGAAGAATCCTCTCTTGTTCCCTTGACCCCCAATAGTATGCTCGGACTGGAACAAAGTTAGGATGCCTTACAGATCCTATCTTTTTAACTTCCTTGGCAAATTCTTTCTTATGTTTAACCAGTCCTACACGCAACCACTTTACAGTCAACATATGTCTGTTACGTAGAGTAGCTTTATATAGAGTTCCATGGCTGCCTCTACCAAGAACTTCCGCTGGAGCTCGAGATAACTCCTCAATAGTGAATGTTAATGAAGTATCAAGAAAGAACAATTCTCCAGCCAAACGATCTGGTGAGCACACATCCATTATCACAGGCTGTTCACATGATTCTATAAAACGAGGTGATGATGGTAATGGAAAGCCTGGGGAGGATTTCCTCCCAGATGCTGCTGGCTCATTATCTAGTAGATTAGGATTCACAGATGCTGAAGAGGTTGTGACTCTCTCAAGTGCACCATGCTCAACAATATCAGCAACAAATTCTTGCTGTCCAGACACTGATGAAGTAAGCAAGTGATCATTTGAAAAACTCAATGAAGTTTGTGTTGTCTGAACATTTGAGTGGAACTTGAAAAGGGAAGGTCGTGAAAGCCTGTCTAACTTTGCATCACCTCCAGTAGTTGTGTCACTAAATCCACTTCTTCCATGAAATTCTTTCAGTTTCGCTCGATGATATGCCAATAATACAAAAACAATCATTAAAGCAGCTACGACTGAGGCAACAATGATTGCTACTCTAGTATTACTCTTTGAATTATGATGTCTCACATGATAAGGGGCCTGATCTGTAGAAGAGTCTGTTGATGGCATACCTTTAGGGAAAATTAGCAATGTGTTTCCTGGAGAAAATGAAGACCTAGGGAAGCCTCTCAAATTTTCTGGAACAGGACCTGACAGATCGTTATAGGACACATTAAATTCATTAAGGCTAGTTGAAAGCTTATCAGGGATTGTACCCTTGAAGTGGTTTCCAGATAAATCAAGGTATTCCAAATTACTAAGTTTGCTTAATTCACTAGGCAGCTGGCCTGATAACTCGTTATCTGCAAGATTCAGCAGTTTGAGCCTAGCTATGTTACCAATCTCTGAAGGCAAACCACCTGTCAAAGAATTCTTGGAGAGATCAAGCGACTCCATTTGGGGGTAAGACGACATAACAAGTAATTCATTAACACGTGAGCCTTGAAGAGGAATTGGTCCAGTGAAATGATTTCCTGAAAGATTCAGGCTTTCCAATGTTGCAGAAGTGAAGAAACTATCAGGTATGGGCCCACTGAGTTGATTCAAACTGAGTTCAACAACAGTTAATCTTGGAGAGGTATCCAATAAAGAAGGCAAGGTACCAATAAGAGAATTATTCCTAAGATTAAATGTGTTTAAATCCTCAAATTGAGACAAGTTTGACAGGCTTCCTGACAACCTGTTAGAACTCAAATCAAGAAACACCAAAGAGGCTTCCCAGTTCTGCATAACAGATATGTCACCAGAGATCATGTTGCTACTCAAATCGACAGTTTCACAGCTTCTTAGAGAAGAGGGTAAATCACCAGACAACTGATTAGAAGAAAGATTCAAAACCTTCAAAGTTGTAGAATTAATTACACGAATTGAACCTGTACAGATTTGGTAAGATGTAAAATATCAGATGACTTCAGATATCTCTAAAGTCAAATGGGCTAACAAGGATTTCAGTGCAATGTAAAATATCAGATAACTTCAGATATCCAGACAGTCAAATGGGCACATAAGAGAATTTAGTGCAACATTAGGTTAATAAAAAAACAGAAAGGAGTTCAGGATTCAATTTTGACACAATAAAAATATTTACCATCGATACAACACTACCACTAAAGATTTGTCTTTTGCTACACTTAAGCAACTCATTGAAGGGATTCAGTGATTTGCATTTGTCGAATATCCATGTACATAAGAATCTTCCTGGTTTAGTAGTCACTACTTTAAGCAAAAGCAAGAAAATTAGCTAAGACTTAGAAGATGAATAATTGTTACACAGCTTAACCACCTTGAATCCCCTTAAGCAAGCATCATAATTTGTTTGAAGCATCATAAGAATGCATCACACTCTCATCACTCCTCAAACAGTATATGTAAAGAAACCAAAAAAAACAAAAAAAATCCTTCATTGGCACTCAAGGGCTTACAGGAACAGCCAAGATGTTTTTATATTTTAAAATTTTGCATTTCAAAGATTGCACATAATCATTTTAATGCAAGATGGGATGCTCAGATTTATATTCAAGTAAGATAATAAAAATAAAGTACTTCCCTACATTGTTTTTTTTTTAATTCATGTTCTTTTTAAGACCATGAATTAAAAAAAAAAAAATTATTTACTTGTCAAACTATTGCCTCTCTTTGTAACTTCTCACCCAAAAAAATTTACGATTTGACCAGAGGATGATGTCACCAAAAACTCAATCCTCAAAATCATGAAATACAATGCGTAAAACTCCCCAAATCACTTCACATTCATCCACTTCTAGTATAACTCCAATGTCAGAAACATTAAGTAACTAATTATAAACCAAAAATTTTTTTAAAAAAGGTACATGTTTAACCGACATCAACTTTCTCTGGCCAAGAAAAAATGAAAGAAAAACTAGCATTGCTTTCATGGGAAATCTGAATAAAATGACCTATTGGCATTGTTCCCTATCATCAAAATATAAGGAAATATAACATCTACCACTAATTCAAATCCAAAAACAGATACTACATATTTTAGCCTGAAAATCAGTAGACTATTGACTAAATATTCCAACTTCATTATCAAGACAATAAAAGAAATAGAAAATGAAAGTCAACAAAAAGTCTATACCCGTAAATCCATTCTGACCGAGATCCAACTCCTCCAATGGAACAAAACCCACCAACAACTCCACTGGCACTGGCCCGAAGAGCTGATTTTTCCCCAATCTCAAAACCCGTAAACCCGGCAACGACCCGAAACTTGGCAACTCCCCAGCAATCGAATTATCACCCAAATCCAACACCTGCAAATTCTTAAACAATCCAATTGCTTCCTCTTTCAAAAACCCACCATTCAACCGGTTATGACTCAAGTTCATAAAACGCACTGTATTAGCCAAACTGGACACATTCTCAACAGCCACAGACAAACCCCCGTAAAACTCGTTATAACTCAAATCAACGTGTTCAACGTTCCTTAACTCACTGAGTAACTGGCCTATATCTCCTCGAAGCGCATTATTGTGTAAATCTAACACTCTCAATTGCTGCAAATTTCGGAACCCGCCCGGCAACCCGCCGTTGAACTTATTTCCAGATAAATTCAAGTAATTTAACCCGAAAAGGTCTGTGATCCGAGCCGGAATCGTGCCGACGAACTGGTTACCGGACAGATCCAATTGCTGCAGCGAGGTTATCCAGCCCAATGCGGGTGCGACCCGACCCGTGAAGGCGTTGCCTGACAAAGATAGGTTTTGAAGGTTCTTGAGGGGAGTGAGAGTGTGGAACTTGAGGTCGCCGACGAGACCCAGACGATCTAAGTTGATGGAAACGATGAAGCCGGAGTAGGGGTCGCGCGTAACGCCGGTCCATGAAGTAGGGTCGGGTCGGGTATCCGGATCCCATACCGAGAGTACCTTATCGAAAGGGTCGGTTTTGATGCCTTTCTTAAACTCGAGTAAAGCTCGGAGCTCCAACGGGTCATACCCAGATGCAGAAGTCAATCCCAAAAACAATAGTAATAAAAGAAAATAAAAGGAGAAAGCGAAAGACAAAGAGAGATTCATCTAATTCATGGATTAGAAAATCCCAAACCAAAAAAAAAAAAAAAAAACCCAGAAACTGAAGCTTCTGCTTGAGAAAGAAAAAGGGTTAGGGTTTGTTTAGGAGACAGAAAACTCAATGGGTTCTTTTTTTTTTTTTTACTACTAATCTTAAAAAAAGAAAGAAAGGGAAATTCGTCTAAGAATGCGTTAGGGGGAGACGTGGAGAAACAGTTCTTACAGTCTGTAAAGGGAAGGGAAAGGGGTTAGCCAACCCTCACTTGCCTTTAAACAAAACAAAATCAGAAGAAAAAAAAAAGGAAAGAAAAAGAGACAAATCTCTCTCTCTCTCTCACTTGACCCCACCATTGTTTGCGTTTACACTACTAAATGCTGTTTCCACTCCAGCTCACATGCCTTTTTTATCGCTTTGTTTCCCTAACACTGTTAAAATCTCTCTCTTCTGTTTTTTTTAACCTTTTTACTCTAACCTTTTACTTTTTAATCTCCTAATGTTTTATTTTTCTTAGTGCCGCTTGTATAATTTTTTTGTTATTTTTTTATTACTTGTTTTTTTTTAACTTGCTAAGTTTGAATTAAATAAATTCATTATTCTATAAAACATTGAACTTTAATGCCACTGGTATTTTTTTTTTGGTTACACTTAATAGCATACTTGATGTTTGTTCATATCCTTGATTTAAATTTTTTTACTTGTTTATGTATTTGTAAAGTTATATTATAAAAATCTTCTTATTTATTTTAATTAATTCACATAATCTTTTTTAAAAATAAGATATAACATATTTAAGATTTGAATTTAAACATTTCATTTTTTTTAAATTAAAACCTCTTTTCTAAATAAAATTATATCATAAAAAGTTATTTTTTTGTCGCTTTGTTTATTCTAATAATTTGTTCATATAAATTATTATTCACAAACTTTTTTTTTTGGTTGTATGTATTTTTTAAAATGATTATACTTAGAAAAACATCATTACATTTAATTCAATAATAAATATATGTATCTTAATTTTTTAAAAATTGCATTCGGTTATTTTTTAAGTTTAACATAAAACAATAGAGAATGAATCTTTATGAATTAAATACTTAAAAAAGTTTTTTAATTGAGTAAAAATTTTTTAAGGGGGACATTTGGTTGGGAGGAAAATAAAATTTTTGTCATAATCTTATTTTTTGTAGCTTGATGCCTTAATTTAATTCAAGAAATGTAATTTTTGAAGTTTTTTAAGATTCTTACAATGTCCCAAACTTCAATTATATCTTTAAGAGCAGTTGACTCGTATAGTGGCATTCAATTTCCCACAAAATTGTTTATTTTATAAACAGTAAGACTAAAACCATTGTCAAATTACCCCATCAAGCTAACATGTGGAAAAGGAAACGGAAACCTTTGAATCACTGCTGCAAAAGAAGCAAACAGATATCACACCTAATTCCTTGCATTGCAACCCAAGAGAGTACTTTTATGAAACATTTCTCCAATGGATAATCTTGCTCATATTGAAGTTATTAGTTTGGACACTTTCACTGTACGTAACATGTCTGTTCTCAATTTCGACAAAAACCTAATAAAATTGACTCCATCTTCTTCACTATTCGGACATACTTTTGGATGGAGGGATAATGAACTTAAAACTGTGGGATAACTGTCGTCTAATTTGGGTAATGGCTTAAGTCAGTTCATTGGAATTTGGAAGTCCAATACAAGGATAATGGCTTTAGTCAAATGAGTCATGGAAGATTCACATTGATCCACTGAGAGAGAGAAAGAGAGAGTCTACTAATGACAATCTCTTGATGGGAGAAAACATGAGAACATGGTCATCTTGGAATCTTAAGCAACTTGCTTGTGCCATCTTTAAGGTCTAATTACAAGCTTAGCTGTTTTAATACTATTTTTTCCACATCTTAACAAATTGAGAACTTGATTAAATTTTAGATGATGGGGGAGCATTACACTAGCCAGCCATCTGCTTTAGAATATTGATTGATTATTTAAAAAAAAATACTACACGATATTGGTTTTACATGAAGTAACAGCTAATAAATAGTGGACTTAAAAATAATAACCATACCTGACCTCCAATATACTCCCAATTTGTTTAGAGATACTGGTGTTTATTCCTAGATACATTCATGAAATATGAACAGTTTTCTAATCCAACATTGTTTTTGTCTTTCTAATTTGTGCAGTTTCCATGGCATGATCTGTAAAGTTAAAAGTACATGTTATTGCCAACTGAGCTCAATATATGACCACATGGGCATGGCCTCTACTTCAAATCACTTTGTCCTCAAAAACCAAGTTGGTAAGTGTAGATGTACACACAAATGAAGTTGGAAATTAAGGGAAATGTACGCACAAATTTCAGTGTGACGAAAAAAAAAAGTCAAATAGTAAATTTCAATTTATAAATTAAAGAAGGTGAAAAATAATTTCTGAAAAATTTTGAATAAAAGAAAATCAATTGATTTTTTTTTTCAGCAATAATTCATTTCAACAGTCTTAATGGAATTGAATAAATTTGAATTCAAAATTTAGGATTTATTAAAAATTTTTAATTAAATTCGATCCAAATTTAGTGTTTTTTGAAATTTTTAAAAATTTGATCCTAACTTAACATTTCCTAGAATTTTTTGAATTTGTTATCAATTTAAAGATTTTTGAAATTCTTGGAATTTGATATCAGTTTAGAAATTATTGAGATTCTTGAAATTTGGTGCTAATAAAGTTTGTTAGATTTTCAGATTTAGGTCTTTAGATCTTTTTGATTTGTTTGTTAGAACTGGTTTCAAATAGGGATTTCATTTGTGAAAGGATTTTTAAAAATTTAAAATAAAATTAATTTGCTTGGTAAAATAAAAATTTTAATTATCAAAACTTTTGGAATTTGAATGAGGAATCTTGAAAGAAAATTTTCTTTTCAAATTCTAACTTCTTAAATGGAATTTGTGAAATTTTTTTATTTTACATTAATAAGTCAATATTTATTTTTTTTTCAAGCAACTTTTGTTTTCTTCAATTTTAATTATAAAAACTCGTTATAAAATTTATTTTTAAAATTTTTAAAGTGTTAGTAATATCACATTTTTATAAATTTAATGACATTTATATTACATATATTTTTTAATATTTTATTTTTTTCTACATCTAATATCATTAATTTTATATTATAATTATTTTTAATCTCTCCAAATTCTAATATTTAAAATTTATTTCTAAAAAATAATTATCTAAACAGTAATTATAAATTTTATTAAATTGATTCATTTCAAAATATTAAAATTTTAAAATTTTTAAAATTGTCCAAATACACTGATTGAGCACGTCTCCAAAAGTCTGTTGCAGTTATACGAGCTTTGAAGACTTTGGCTATTCAAAAATTTTTTTCTCATTTGACTTGGCTTCCAGAGTTTCTTTTTATCCAGCTGTCTTTAAATCTTTCTCCCCAATTGTTTTCAAATCTCTTTCTTCTTCCCACTGCGTGTCAAATGATTTAAAAGCGCTATCTATTTATAATGGCAGATGAAAAAGTTTTTAAAAATTTTAATATCATCAAATTTATTTTTAAATAATTTTAATTTATTTACAAATAAAAATGATGACTCATAAGAGACATTTAATCAGTAAGATTATGAATTTTTAGGATTAGCTAAATCATGTGTTTCATTTTGATTTGTTAAATGATTTGTAAATCTTCAATTAATTTATTTAACATCTAAAAATTTAATTGATCACTAAATACAAATAAAAAATTCAAAGGACATGTGACACCTTATAATGGATAAAACTTTTCTGCTGTTGTGGTAGTTAAAAAAAAAATGAGGATCATGTTAAATGATATGAAACAAAAAAAAAAAAGGCAAAAAATAATCACTATGCATGAATAATGCAAACTTCAAAGGAAAGAAAATATGATGCTTGTTACATTCATTTAATTCAATCAACAAATTTAACTTTCTACGTCATCCAATCAGTAAACCTCAATTACCATATCATCTTATCTTAAGATCTAGCTCACCCTGCGTTAAGGAAGGGCTTGCTTGACAACTCCATTGATGTCTTTTCAAAACATCATTTCAGAATTAAATACTTGACTTTTAATTTATCTAAAACCATTAAATGCAGTTATGTTTACTTGAGATAATTAAATGCAATTTCCAATCACCCACTTGAACCTTCATTGAGCACGTAGACTCATTATCAATTATCAATTGTTTAAGTCAAGTCACCGTCCTTCATTTCATATATGGTAAAGAAGAGGTCCAAATATGTAATATTTAAGCATTTCTTTCCATTACAACTTCCTTAACATACTTCATCTTCTTCTTCTCTTAACCTTAAATATCTAATTGACTTGAGTGTTGGAACACATCTTGAAAAACTAACTCCAATGCCTTTTGACCATATTTTTTAGCTATAGGTCTAAGTCATTCCACCTTTAACCTCCAATTAGCTTTCATTCAGCTAAGACATCCAAAAACACCATCAACATTTTGAGTAGCTTATGGAAATGATAGTCGTGTCTCACCATCCCCACTCTTTTGAAACAACAACACCAACCATAAACACAACTACCCAACCTTCAATTGTCTTTGATGAAACAACTATTTTACCAACCCCTCACAAATCCCATCACCAAACTTTCCTTCATGGAATCCACAGTATGACTTCATTTTTCCATTCCCTAGTAGCTCACTATCATTAAATCCATGGACTACACAACCATTGGGATACTATCAAAATTTGAAGTTTTATTTCTAAATATATTTTTAACCCTACCATTGGTCTACACCATTACTACTAGATCTTTAAACTCAACATCCTAACCACCTTTTGTACAAGTCCAATCTTTACAAACCACTAATGCCACTCATTAGCAAAACATTCTCCTTACAACATCAACTGTACAAGTTACATTACCAAACCCAAAAATCCTTATATACCAACACATGCAATAACCACCACCATCACTGGAGTTTTACCATGCATTGTTAAACCAAATCTAGTTATTAAATGCCCAGGTAGCCATCCAGTAAATGCTACTACAATAATACCAACAAGCTACCTAATAGCCTCCATAGAACTCATTTAAGGGAAAACTCTATTTCTTCTTTTTGAGAATCACCACAAAACCCTACCTAACATGAAAAAGGCTACCCCCAACCCATTCAAGATAGTACTTGCCCTAATGACCTCACCACATAAACTAAACCTCCACCAACCTTAACTCAAAAAATGAACTAGTTGCAAGGTGGTTACCTTATCAAGGAACTTGTTGACCTCAAAAAGAAAAGAATAAATACCTCTAGTGTTTAGAAGATGACCATAACCTTGTCACCCCTTCATTAGATAGGTCGATATCCCTACTTCTCTCAAACTTCTTAAAAAACATATAATGGGGCCACTGATTTAAAAGATCACTTGGATCATTTTTAGACTTTTATGGACTTATATAGTACCTCAAACACGGTAAAATGTAAAGTTTTCCCCATAACTTTGTGAGAAAAAGCCCATACTTGGTTATGCTTCATGGCCCCAACAACCGCTGATAGTTTTGACACATTAAGTAAGTAGTTTTTGGCTCATTTTTTAATAATAAGGCTGCGATACGTTCCTCTATGAGTTTACTGGCCCTAAAGTAAAAGCCTAATGAGACTTTACAACAATATTTGAAAAGATTCAATGCAGCCACCTTGGAAATTAAAAACTTCAACATAAAGTGGGCTATCCAGGCTTTCACTTCTGAGGTTAGGTATGATCACTTCAGGTATTCTTTGATAAATAACAAACTTGAGCAGCTATATAAGCTCTACGAGAGAGCTTAAAAGTTTATTGAAACTGTGGAACTTAGAGTAATAAATAGAATTGAGAGGCATGAATAAAGCCCTAAATGTCTATAAGGTGATAGTAAACAAACAAAAACCTCCAGCTAGTGGTTCTATGACAATTGCCAATCCCATAACTAGTCATAGAGAAGAGACTGGTAAAACAACACCAACTAAAGCTCCTAACCATAACCTAATCACTACCAAACTTCAAATCGAGCCTTTAATGCCATCACCTAATGGCTTGCCCAAATAGCTAACTAAAAATCTAGCCAAGCGAGGTCCAACCCCAGATAATCAGATGATTAACCTTCACAAAAAGATATTGTAACTACCACTCGACTAGAAGAGACTTCATGGAGGTGATAGTAGATAAACAAAAACCTCCAGCCAGTGGTTCTATGACAATTGCTAATCTCATAACTAGTCATAGAGAAGAGACTGGTAAAACAACACCAACTAAAGCTCCTAGCCATAACCTAAACACTACCAAACTTCAAATTGAGCCTTTAATGCCATCACCTAATGGCTTGCCCAAATAGCTAACTAAAGATCTAGCCAAGCGAGGTCCAACCCTAGATAATCAGATGATTAACCTTCACAAAAAAACATTGTAACTACCACTCGACTAGAAAAGACTTCATGGACGAGTGCATATCTTTCTAAATAAAGATTGAAAGATTAGAGGGCCAAAGTAACAGCTAACCTACTTGTCATGATGAGTATCATAATAACCAATCACCACATCGACTAAGAGACATACCCACTCTTCAATAAAGTAAAAACTCTTTTGGCTAAAAAGATGACGCTCGTTAGGTGAAGGTAATTGGCAAACGTCTTGTCTAAGAGATAATCCACATCATTGTGGGAGTAATAAAAGACTAGGCCAATGGTAAGTCAAAGTGTAAAACCCATTTGTATAGTGTTATGGCCATTGACGTAGCATCTACGAAGCATATAATAAAGGATTGATGGGTGAAATTCTTAAAACATAACACAGATATCCTGGTTGACAATGGCAACAATCTTACAGTAGCATTGACGACCATTACCAACTTTTAAGTATAAAGAATCCTAGTGGATAATGGAAATGTAATTGACCTTATACAGTACCAGACATTCAAGTAGATGGGCTTTTTAGACAAGTGACCTAAGGTCATCAGGGCCTATGTTTGATTTTGTAAACCAACCTATCACTGTGAAAAGATCTATCACCCTACTAAAGACCATAAGAGATGGCAAGCATGCGTTCACAACTGTGGCAAATTTTTTAATGGTGGATTACCCTCAGCATACAATGTTATCTTTGACATGCTACTAATGGAAAAAGCATAAATGGTGACAGATATTTATTGCCTAAAAGGCAAGTTCCACACACCTACAAGGGTTAAATTTATTAGAACCAATCAAGTAATAGCCCGTCAATACCATTTGTTATTTCTACAACTAATGCAGAAGGAAGACTCAATAGTTGGCATAACACTTCCACCAATAGAGCAACTTGAAACACAATCCACCCCATCACCCTCGGTACACCTCATTAATCCTGCCTTGTCCCAAACCCTCAGCTTTGATAGCTCAGACATTCGTGATGAAATCAGGGAATCCAAGGCTTATTTTATCAAGTAAATAGTGTCAATCTAGCTAGACCTTCCTAATCTAGAGTTAATTACCTAAATGAGTTCATTATTAGACCCCAAAGTAAGAAAAACACTATACTAATTCTTGCAGCGTAATACATATGTCTTTGCTTGGTATGCATTTGACATTACAAGTATAAATGAGCATGTTATCACTTATTAGCTTAATATAAACCTAATCACCAATCCAATAAAACAAAAAAAAGTGTTTTACTCTCAAGTGAATATAAATAATTAAGGAAAAGTTGATAAATTGCTGGCGATAGGATATATCAGGAAGATGAAATACCAAAAGTGGTTCGCCAACGTTGTTATGATGAAAAAGGTAAATGAGAAATGGTGAATGTGAATAGACTTTACAAACTTAAACAAGGCATGCCCCAAGGACAATTTTCTTTTACCTTCAATTGATTGGTTGGTTGACTCCTCTACAAGTCACAAGTATTTGAGTCTTATGGATGTATTTTTAGGATATAATTAGATCAATTTGGCCAGTTCTAACTAGGAGAAAACATAATTTATAACTAAAAATGATCTATTTTGTTACATGTCATGCCATTCGGATTTAAGAACGCATGAATCATTTACTATAAGTTGGTTAATAGATTTTTAAAAAATAGATAAGGTGATCTTTAGAAGTGTATGTAGATAACATGCTAGTAAAAAGCTTTTTCCTAGAACAGTATGTACAAAACTGAGTAAAAGCTTTCTTTATCTTATGTCAATGCAATAAAAAGTTAAACTCTTCTAAATGTACCTTCAGTGTGAAGGTAGGTAAGTTTCTTGGGTTTATGGTTTTTAATAGAGGCATTGACGCAAACCCTGAAAAGGTAATGGCTATCCTAGATATGAATCACATACGGACAACTAAAGAGATATAGAGATTAATAGGATAACTAGCAACCCTTAACAGATTCATATCTAAGTTGGTCAAAAAATGCTTGCCATTTTTCAAAGTCTTTTAAAGTGCTATTAAGTTTAATTAGGTTGTTCAGTGTTAAAAATGCTTGAAGAGCTAAAGCAATACCTTTAATCACCCCTTTACTCGTTAGCCTTATATCTAGTAAACCCCTAGATGTCTTTTGGTAGCATCAAATGAAACAATGGTAGTAGTGTTCTTCAAAAAGAAAGTGGAAATCATATCTCAAAATATAATCCTAGTATGGCATTATAGAATAGAGATGTTAACTACACATGACTGAAAAAAATTACCTTTATATTAGTAATAACTGCTTGCTGATTAAGATAATACTTTCAAGCTCACGCCATTATTATACTAACGAACCAACCCCTTAAAGATATTTTACATAAAATATTCACTTTTGGTAGAATGATTAAATAAAATGTTAAGCTCAGTGAGTTTCACATTGAGGACAAGCCTAGAAAGGCTATCAAAGCCGAAGCCCTTGCATATTTTCTTGTTAAATGTTTGTTTATGCTTGAAGTTGAGGTCTCATCAAAACACGATGAAAACCCTTAACTTCAATCGTCATAACTAAAAAAGATAAAAGAGACATATAAGCCAATAAAGATTTTTAACCCACCATTCATATCATTCAACACCCTCAATATCAGTCTTTCTATCAGAGCAAACTTAGATGTTGTATGTCGATGGTTCCTCAAGAAAAGATAGCTTAGGCATAGATTTTATTATTGAGCCCTTATGGATAAGAGTGGTAATATGACCTATCTTTTGGTTTCTCTATCTCTAACAATGCAACTAAGTATGAAGCACTAGCTATAGGGGTAGAGTTGGCACCTAAATTGAATGCAAAAGATCTAATTGTGTACACAAACTCACAGCTAGTCACCTGCTAAGTGAATAACGAATATAAAGTTAAAGATCCTATGCTTGCCAAGTAGCATGCTATCATCTGCCAACTCAACCATTCTTTTCAAAAATTTTGACCCTTAAACAAGTCCTTCATACCAACAACACCAAGGTTGACTTGTTGTCCAATTTGGTAACTTTCATTGAGATAAAAAAGTGTAGGAAAATCCTGTTAGAATATCTTACAAGCCCCTTTGGTCTTCGACATAAGAGAAAAAGACATTTAGATGACCCCTATTAAAGCTTACATTAGAGGGGAGTACCTTTCCAACCTTACAAAAAGTAAGAAAGTTTAGAAGATAACAATTCAATTTGCACTATTGAAAGATACCTCTACAATAAAGCTTTCTACACCCCCTTCTCATGTGTCTATCACCATCTAAGGTAGAGTATATCCTAAGTGAAATTCATGACTGGGTGTGTAGTCACCATTTAGATAGGTAAGCACTTGCATAAAAGGCACTACAATATGGTTATTATTGGCCCACCAAGAAAAAAGATGCAATTGAATTGGTTAAGAAGTGTAACAAGTGTAAGAGGTTTAACAAAGTCTATTGGCAACCAGCGAAAACATCCAACCATATTTTTAACCCATGGCCATTCGTATAATGGGGCATTGACATCTTAGGTCCATTCCTTATGGCGATTGTTTAGAAAAAGCTCATGACTGTAGCTTATGATTACTTTACCAAATGGGTAGAGGTAAAACTTATAGCCATCATTATTATTAAGATAGTGAAAAACCTTATGTGAAAATACATAATGTGTAGATTTGATCTTTCTCATGCCATTGTGGTAGATAATAAGACATAATTTCAAGCTGACAAGCCGAAGTTATTTTATAAAAATTTTAAGATAACTTTCATACACAGGTCTATGGCCCATCCTCAAACCAATGACCAAATAAAACTTATGAATTAGAAGATTTTAATTGTCTTGAAAAAGAAGCTTAATGAAGCAAAAGGGACTTAGGTGAAAAAGGCCCTCTGTATATATTGTTCGATCAAGACTACAATGTTGGTATTTACCTTTTAAGCCGAATCATATTTTTGCTAAGATGTTATTATATTTGTAGTATTTTGATATTTGATATCTTATAAAAGTCATATTTTTTTTATCATTGAGGTTGTGCACATATATTTTAATGTTAATGTTTATATGATAAAGTCCTTAGAATATAAATAAAGCTTTGCAAGAGAATTATAATGAGATTATAATTATGATATCATCATTGTATAAAAGTTATATGTTTCAAAATTATTTCTAGTCGATGCTTTATCAATAAGAAAACAGTGACAAAAGCTGTTAAGACTAACACATAATTATGCTTTTGCTTATGAAACAAGCAATCGATCTCATAGGTTAAAATTTAGATAAACTTGAGCTAGCATGTAAATGTTTGTTATAAAAATAAATTCAACATGACTCAATATGATAATACCATATGGTAGTTCATATAGTGTTTATAACTATATTCTTATGTGATGGTTGTATAAGTGATCCTTTGATTTTAGATTACTTATGATCTTATGTGATAAATGTTATACCTCAACCTTACTTATGGTTCTAACCAAGAATGCTCTAGTCCAGTATTATTGGGTATAACATGAGGCATATGAAGATGCATGAAATAATCAACATGAGATTTATCACCTTATGTAATCAAAAGAGTATCTCAACTAGTCTTGATTGAATTAACTTGAGAAATCTTTAATCAAAGTGAAATAAGGCTTAGAATTGTTCTAAAACTTATTTGTGAGTTAATGTCAAGGACCTAACGTGGTTGAACAAGATTGAGCAAACACTAGGTCATACTTAATGTTCAAATCGAGATGTTATGTGATGAAATGATATTAATTATACACTAAGACCATTCACGGATAGGTTGTCAAGCCATATTAACTTTTCTTGAGTAATTGTGGGTCATAGCAATGAAACTAGCATTGATCATGATCTATAAACATAAGATTGGCTAATTGGAGAATTGGTGATGAAGATAAAAAGTTTGTTTCATCTATAGTTGAATACTAAAGCTTACAATACATCAATTTATTGTCAACATGCTAAAGAACCTAATGGTTACACATAATAGGACAATTATGAAATATTAACATTAAGACAAATTAAGTTGGACTTAATTTGATTTTGGTATGACCAAAAATAGATAAGATAAACATAAGAGAAAAAAGTTCCCCTTGTTTGGTATATTAGGCTAACATAGGGTTAATTATGAAAATTTACATTCTAATCATTAAACCTAATATGGCTACATGCTTCCCTTATAAAAGGAACATCAAAGCCACCCCTTCTTGTAACTGACTAAGTATCTAGAGAAGAAACAAGAAAAAAACTAAAAGAAAGAAGTTTCTCTCAAAACAATATAAGAGATCTTGTAAACACTTACTAGCTAAAGTGTGGTTTTGAGTTCTCCTAAACCTTAGAGAAAGTTCTTTCACAAGAGTTCTTGTGGATCACCATTAGAGGTTGAACACTTTGGTAGCTTCTTAGTTTGGAATCCATTTGGAAGGTTACCAAATTGAACTAAGAGATTTTCAGCATTTATGGTAATATCCTTAGCCAAAACTATGCATGTTTGTATATATATGTTGTTTATATAATCTTATTGATTAATCTTGACTTTAGAGAATTAAAATTTTTAAAATTTTGTTGCTTTAACTCTATATAATGATGCATAATTCCTTTTAAGTGGTGTAAGAGCCTTGTCAATATAGATTATATAAATTATAAGTTTGTTTGGTTGTTCATGATATCAAACATGTTTTAATTACAATTTATTGTTGTGATGTAAAGGTTAGAAAATTATTTTTTATTTTTATGATTGGATTCTTTTATAATATCAAAGAATGATGTCTTAGAATGATTGGGTTTGAATTTTATGATTTTATGGATATCGTTTACATGCTCAATAAATTTTTTGTTTGCAATTTATCTATTTCAAGAAAATTCTGCTGTAATGATTTTACAAAACTTGTTTCTCACTTTAGGGATATTATTTAGCTACAAAATTTAACATATGGAAATAGAAATATTTATGATTATTGTGTAAAAATTTCAAAATTTTTGGAATTGATTTGGTCATTCAAAAGTTAATGACAAATTCAGCCCATAAATCTGTCAATAGCGGCTGGGCATGTAAAATATGTGTATGATACATGGTTGCCCTAATATGATTGTGGTAATTGATTTTCTTAATACAATTGGTATTCTTAAAAGTTAAGAGACTTCAAAAACTTGTTCACTAAGATTTTAATAAAAATCTACTTGGTAATCAATATTGAAAATTTTAGGAAACTTGTTCACCAAGGTTTTAAGATTTGTTTTCTTAATCACCAAGTTTAGTAGATTATTTTTATAAAAGTCAAAGTAATTGTCACTTGTGATTCAAGAATCATGACCAATATAGTTTAGAACTCTTGGATGGTGGCTAGTAGGGGAGGTATAGCAAAAGATGGCTGAAACTATATAGTTTCCATGAAAACTACCTTAGCTGCAACTTGATTTCCTTCTTGGATGGGTTTTCGGCCAAGCCCTAGATTGGTGCTATTTCTTATTAAATTTGGATTCCTAAATAGTTTAGGTTTGAGAAATAAGATTTTATATAAAATCCAAATTGAATTGTACTTTCAAAATTGTTTAGAATTTCAAGAAACTATTTGACTACAACACCTAGTTGGATTAGGAAAATCCCAATGAATGTAATTTGACTTGATTTTAATTGATTGACATTCCTAAATGGTTTATAGTGATGTCAACTATGTTACATTAAAATTCAAGTAAAATTATAATTCTTTAATCTTTTTTAAGGAAATTATGATTGCAAATTACATGTTTATAAGATAACATTTAGACATATTTAAACATGCTAGCTAAACATATCTATGCCTTGTATCACATTGAGTTGGATTAATGATTGATATATGATAGTTATATTGATTTAAAGAATAGATGTACAAGATTATGAAATTGAACCAAACATGTTGATTGTTGTAATATGCATGTTAATTATGAGATAAATACCATATACGCTATATTGATTTATTATTATACATGCTAGAATTTATATGTGATAAATGCCATGTATAATTATAAGATGCATGACAAGATTACATGTATTCGATATATGATGAATTCTTATGCATGCTTGAGGAGATCTATGATGAATAAAAAATTTTTTATGAAAAATATTAAGTCTTGATATCTTTTATTCACATCAACAACTGAACTTTTTACTAATGGGGCTTGTTGAGACAAAACTTAAGGCATTCATTATTCAAAATAAGGTTGTGTTATCTTTAATGGATTTTACTTAACTATCATTATCTTATGGTTAATGGTGAGTACAAATTCACTGAACATGACCTGATATAAGAATATTACATGGTAGTTCACATAGTGTCTCTAGCTATATTCTTATGTGAAGGTTGTATAAGTAATCTTTTGACTTGAGATTATTTATGATCTTATATGATAAATGTTATACCTTGACTTTATTTATAGTTTTAACCAAGAATACTTCAGCTAAGTATTGTTGGGTATAACATGAAGCATATGAAAATGCATGAAGTAATCAAGATAGGATTCATCACATTGTGTGATCAAAAGAGTATCTTAACTAGTTTTGATTGAATTAACTTGAGAAATCTTTGGCCAAAGTAAAATAAGAGTTTAAAATTATTCTAAAGCTTATTTATGAGTTAATGTTAAGGATAAGACTTAACATGGTTAAACAAGATTTAGTAGACACTAAACTATACTCAATATTTAAATAAAGATACTACGAAATGAAAGGATATTAATTATACATTAAGACACCATATTGAGTTTTCTTTAGCAATTGGGTATCATGGCAATGAAGCTAGCTTTGGTCATGATTTATAAATATAAGTTGGCAAATTGGAGAATTAGTGATGAAGATAAAAAGATTGTTTCATCCATAACTAAATATTAAAGCTTACGATGCTTGTGTTTATTGCTAACATGCTAAAGAACCTAATGGGTCACACACAATAGGACAATTATGAAAGATTAAAATTGGAATAAATTAAGTTGAACTTAATTTGATTTTGGTATAACTAAAAATAGAGAAAATAAGAAAAAAGAAAGGAAGAGTTTCCCTTGCTTGATACATTTGGCTAACATAAGGTTAATTATAGAAATTTATATTTCAAGCATTAAATTTAATGTGACCAAATGCTTCATTTATAAAAGAAACATCATTTTTCCCCCTCTTGTAACTAAAAAAGTATCTAGGAAAGAAATAAGAAAAAAAACTAAGAGCAAGTAGTTTCACTTAAAAAGATACAAGAGGTTTTGTAAACACTTACTAGCTAGAGTATGGCTTGAAGTTCTACCACATCTTAGAGAAGGTTTTTTTCATAAGAGTTCATGTGGATCATCATTAGAGGCTGAATAATTGGGTAGCTTCTTGCCTTGAAAAAGGTCACCAAATTGAACCAAGGAATTTTCAATATTCAAGGTAACACCCTTAGCCGAAACTATGCATGCATGTATATATATATTTGTATAATCTTGTTGATTGATCTTAACTTTAGAAAATTAAAATTTTTAAAATTAGGCTACTTTAACTTTGTATAGATGTATAATTCCCTTCATATTAACCACTTAGCAATAGTAAAAATGCCATTCACATTGACTTATGGGACAGAGGCAATGATACTCACCAAAATGGGTGTAAACACACTTTAAACATCACACTTCAAATTCGAACAGAATTAAAAATCTTTAAGAGCCAACATAGATTTGTTATAATGAACCTGAGACTTAGCTAAGGTCAAAATGCCTGCCAGGGCCCATTAGGTCATTAGATACTACAACTCTCAAATCAAGCACAAGCATTTTAAAATAGGCAACTTGGTACATATAAATTATAAAGCTAGTAAGCTAGTTGGGGAAAGGAAGAAGCTATCACTAAACTGAGAGAGACCATACAAAATCTTTGCTATCATTAGATTTAAGGCATACAAGCTAAAAGATATAAGGACAATCTTATAATAAGGACATAGAACACCATTCACTTGAAGAAGTGCTACATTTAACAAAAGCCCATTACCACATCTTTTAGATTTATGAAGTATTCTTTTCTCCATTTTCACCCTAAAATCACATAAGAGAAAGAGAGTAGTTAAAGGCAAAGGCAATAGGTGTTTCCTATGTTTACACTCCAATATCCAAATCAGAGATCAGGATAAAAAAAGGTCAGAATGAAAAAGAAATGGGTAAATGGAAGAAAAAATAAAATAAGATAGATGTACTCGAATGGCTTTATTTATAGGAGAAATGTGAGGGGTCTGTGAGGCAGAATAGTGACATAGCCAAGCTGACATGGAACTATTCATGTCAGATTGACATGACATGTCAGCTTGACCCAAAAGTCAAAAATATCTCTGGCTGTCTGCTAATAACCACTAATGAGAAAAAAGACCAATTTATCCTATGGACCCAAAAATACCTATAACAATTAACCTCATAAAATTGATGGGTGTAGCAATGCAATTAGGCTAAATTAGGCTAAGGCAAACACAATTTATTTCATGTCATGCAACTGTGTTAGTGTCTAAAATTGACTAGTGTAGGTTTTATAAACCATTGTATGACAATTAGAAGATATTATATAACCTTTAGCCTCAAACCAATACATATTAATAAAAAAAGAAAATTTGTCTTTAAATCTTACGGGTAAGCTTGATGATCTATGAGAAGCAAAAATATTAAAGCAAAAAATGTATTGAAAATTGGCCACAATAATAAAAAAAAAAAACAATGTTTGATTAATCATCAATTTTATGCTCTCGTGAGGATTAAAGCACACAAATCTTGATTGATTTTGCAGATGGTGTGGAAAGCAATTAATCAACAAGGATATCTTCTCTTCTCAATAAATTTTATGCATTTATCAATTATAGTCGGAAATTCGTGAACAATCTTATTGATCTTATCCAAAACTAATGTGCTTGCATTCATCAATGACAAACTGTCGAATATAGTCATTTGAAATTTTACGTAGAATACATAGGGGTCAGAATTTTTTATTTTTACAAATAAGTAGCAATTTTTTTTTTTATTTATCTTATTTAAGTTTTTGACTTTGAATATTTTTAATTAAAAGAATTTATTGACAAAATCATATTTTTAGAATTTATTAAAATTTATTATCGAAAAATTTCATAAAATTATTATATTTCATTTTATTATTAATTCATCATTCAATAAACAAAATTCTTTTATTTCAACTATTAAAATTTGTAACAGAATGATTGAGCAAAAATACAAATAGAAATAGAATAAAGAGACCAGAGAGAATTTTAGACAAGTAGAAAGTAGGAATAGAGTCTTTTCATTCATACTCAATCATTTCCACTACGTAGCTGATATAGCCAGCTCAATAGATGAATTTCGAAGCTTTTATTCCTAATTACAAGGATATGCTAAATAAAACAACTAATTATCATCATCTTGACTGCTGCTTTAACAAATTTACTACTAATCATTGGCTAGCTGAAACTCAGCTAAACCGTTAGTACTGTCTAGTAGTTACTAGACTTCTCTAGGTGGCAGTGGTTCAGCATGATTCTCAGATTCCATTCGTTACTTCATGGCCTCCTCCCTTCTGTTATGAACCTTAGCTGCCAACTTGACCTTTTTACCCTTTGACTCCATTCTACCATCATACGCGTCCCGTGATATCATTACATTGCCACCCCTTTGAGAAGATCCTTTTCCCCAAAGGTCAAAAGATGGAAACTATGAATTAAGAACTGAGAAATCTTCCCATGTAGCATTCTCAGGTCCTAAGTTAGACCATATCGCTGATTGCCTCGTTGTTTTTCTTTACCATTCTCTTATCAATCATAGCAGTAGGATAAACTAAGGTCTGACCATGTTCTCCAACCTCGGTGGGGCTATACTAGAAACAACTTGAGCGCCAATCTTTTTCTTTAAGAGACTAACATGAAACACAGGATGCAACTTTGAATTATCCGGTAAATGCAATTTTGAATTATCCGGTAAATGCAATTTATAGGCCACCTTACCAATTTTGGCAATTATAGGATAAGGTCCATAGAAACTGGAAGTAAGTTTCAAGTTCTTCCTCAATGCCAAAGATGTTTGTTTTAATGGTTGCAGCTTTAAATAAACCTCAACACCAATATGAAATTTCCTTTCAATCCTATTTTTGTTAGCATAGAACTTCATTCAATGTTGAGCCTTCTCTAACTGATCAATTGAAAGCTTACTCAGTTTCTGTCCTTCAGCAACTCTTCAACTGTAAAAACCTTAGCCTTACTACTAGCATCCCAAGAAAACCCAGGGGGTTGATAACCATACAAAGCTTGAAAGGGGGTCATTTTAAAAGCTGAGTGGTAGCTGGTATTATACCACTAATCAGCTAAAAGCAGCCACTGTGACCATGTTTAGGTCATAGAAAACACATGCATTGCAAGTACTGTTCCAAACACTGATTCAATCTTTTTGATTGTCCATTTTTCTCAAGGTGGTAGGTGGTGTAAGCTGTACATTTGTTCCCAACGGCTTCATCAGCTCTTACCATACTGCACAGGTGAAAATCTTATCCCCGACAGAAATAATGGCTCTGGGGGTACCATGGAGCTTGTGTATCTAGTTTAAGTAGAGCTTAGCTATATCTAATGCATTATATGGATGAGACAACGGTAGAAAATGTGCATACTTGGTCATAGGAAATGTGCACACTTGGTCATTTTATCAATGATGACCATAATACAATTAAATTTGTTAAGAGAGTGGTAAACCTTCTATGAAAGCCATAGCAATTACCTCCCAAATCTAACTTGGAACAGGAATTTGTTGTTGAAGGTCCGAATAAACTGCATGATCATTTTTATTCCTTTGGCAAACTTCACATTACTGTACATACTCTTGCACTTCTTGCATCATTTTAGGCCGTAAAAATACAACTTGAGCCTATAGTAAGTGAGCTGTATTCCAGAATGACCTCCTTGAGGTAAGTCTTGAAGTGTCTACAGCACTTGATATTTTAAGGTTCCATGACTTCCTAGGTATACTCTCCCTTTAAATCTAAGTATTCCATTGGCAAAAGTATAGTGAAGATCATCAGTAGGATTGACTGACAATGCTATAATCTTCTGTTGGGCAAATTCATCTCCTTCATAGCTTTAGCCTACCTCAGCAACCCATTTTGGAATAATGGTGGTAGAGTTCAAGCTCAATAACTTCCCTTCCTCTTGATGCTGCCTGGATAAAGCATCTGCCACTACATTCGTTTTTCCCTTCCAATACTGAATCGAGTAATTAAACCCCAATAACTTAGTTAAACCCCTTTTTTGAATAGTTGTAGTTAACTTCTGCTTAAGCAAATATTTCAAGGCTTCATGGTCGATTTTATGACAAATGACCCTCCATCAAAGTAATGCCTCCATTTAGCTACTGCCATCAATATTGCCAAGTACTTCTCATAAATTGATAATTCAACATGTTTAGATCCCAAAGCCTTAAATAAACAATGGGTCTTCCCCCTTATGACAATACTGCTCTTATGCCCTTAGAACTAGCATCTGTTCCAAAGAGAATGGTTTGGAGAAGTTTGGCAAGGCTAAGACTGGAGCTGTACTCATAACTTCTTTGAGTTGCTGAAAGGCTATAGTTGCTTGAGAAGTCCACACAAGTTGTCCTTTTTCAGCATATCTGTTAAAGGTTACTGATCACCCCATAGCCTTTAATAAATTTTTTATAGTATCCAGTGAGTCCAAGAAAACCCCTCAAAGACTTCAGATTCCTTGGTAAAGGCCAATTCATCATGGCTTCCACCTTGGAAGGATCAGTTGCCACTCTTTGAGCTGAAATGATACGTCTCAAGTATTCCACCTGTCTTTGGCCAAAGAAACACTTGCTTTTCTTGGCAAACAATTGATTAGATCTCAATATTTCAAAAACAAGTTGCCAATTAAAACATGTGTTTCTAAGGTGCTGCTATAAACAAGAATATCATCGAAAAAGACTAATACGAACTTTCTTAAATAAGGAGAAAATACCTTGTTCATCAAGGATTGGAAGGTGGCTAGTACATTGGTCAATCCGAAAGGCATCACCTTGAACTCATAGTGTCCATGGTGAGTTTTAAAGGCTGTTTTGTATACATCTTCAGTCTTTACTCTGATCTGCCAATATCCAGACCTTAAATCAATCTTGGAAAAGAATCTGGCCCCTTTCAGCTCATCCAAGAGGTCTTCAACAGCAGGAATGGGAAACTTGTCCTTAATGGTCATTGCATTAAGCTACCTGTAGTCAACACGTAACTGTCAGGAACCATCTTTCTTGTTGACTAGAAATCAAGGCGATACAAAAGGACTTTTGCTTATTTGAATGATGGATAAGGATAGCATCTCAATAATTTGCTTTTCTACTTCTGCCTTTTGATAGTGGGAAAATCTATAGGGCCTCAGGTTGACAGGTTGTGATCCAACTTTGAGTGGTATGCTGTGATCTTGAGATCTTTGTAGAGGTAGATTAGTTGGTTCTTCAAAGATGTCAGAATAGGCATTGAGCAATTCCTACAGCTCTAGTGGGGTGTCATTCCCTGCACCACCTATGCTCAACATGTAGAGCTTTCCTATTACATTAGGATCCTTCCCTACCATCTTCTTTAACTTCTTTCCAAAGATGAGTTTAATATTAGCCTGACTTTCTTTTCCTTTAAAAATGACTTGTTGGCCATCCTTTCGGAAGGTAATAGACAATTCATTAAAGTCAAACATTAGAAGGCTATACCTTTTCATCTAGTCTATTCCCAGAACAATGTCATTTCCTTCCATTGGCAAAACCCTCAAATCATGGGTGAAGTTATGTCCCTGCATAACCTAAGTTAGCTCCTTGCATTTGATAGCACTATAAAGTTTTTCACCATTGGCCATTGTGATAGCTAAAGGGCAAGTCTTCTCCATCTCTATTCCAGTAGCCCATTTTGAGGTTATAAAACTATGGGTGCCACCACTGTCAATAAGGACATTTCGAGGTTTTCCCTTGATGGTGCTTTCTATTCTGATAGTACTATGCCCTACACTGCCAGTGAAAGCATTAATAGAAATTTGTAAGTCTCAAGTGTCATCCTGCTCCTCATTCACTTCCTGTTCACCAGTGTTATCCCCACTGTCATTAGTTTCCTCCTCCAGCTCATATGCAGTGAGAGCATTAAGTTGCTTAAACTTACAAGTATGGCCTGGACTAAACCTTTCTCCACATTTAAAGCAGAGATTTTGGGCTCTCCTTTGTTCCATGAGTAGTTGTCTACTAGGCATAGGTGGATTGGTTGATGTTAGTTTAAATAGCTGTCGTGTTTAGGTGTTTACTAGTTTTGGATAGGGTCCAAGGTTAAGGTTGGACGTTGGTTTAGTGTTAGTTTTGTATGTTTTGCTCTCATACTCCAAAGATAACTCATGCAACTTGGCTTGCCTATAAGTAGCCATGAGAGTAGTGGGTGCATTAGCTTTGACTTTAGGATTCAAGTCCTTTTTGAGCCCACTTACAAAGCTGGATATGAAATAATCTTTGCATTGTAACATGTAGGGTTTAAGTTCTTCAAACCTCTTTTGGTTATCCTCCACACTAGTTTTCTGAGTTAATTTATTAAACTCTTCAATAACATCAGAATAAGCCCTCTCACAAGATCTTTGGCATAAATCATTGGCAAACTTAGGCCAGGTCACAATATTTTTCTGCATAATGTAGCCGTCAACCATGTTTCTGCCTTACCAACCAAATACATGGTAGCGATTTCTAATTTCCGATGGTCAAAGATAGAAAAAAGTGCAAAATACTTTTGGCATTTCTTAATCCATCATCTTGGATTGCTTCCATCAAAGATTGGTAGCTCAATCTTTGGTCTAGGTGAAAAGTCATTTATAGCATTTGCAAAGTGGTTCACAGCAGTAAAGTCATTACTGTTAAGTTGCTCTGTATTAGCCCGACAGTAGCTACTATCAAAGATTTAAATTATAATTACGATCGTATTTTTAATCACGTCATGTTTATTTATTTCGATTTAAATATAACAAAAATTCTTACGATTATTACGATTATTACAGCCGTTAATTTTTTAAAATTTTATAAATTTATTATAAAATAAAATAATTATAATTATAATAATAAAAAATATTATTTATTAATTTTAAAATAATTTATAATATTTCATATCTTTTATTTACTTGATAAAAAAATTATTTATAATATTTTTGAGATTATAATAAAGTAATATAAAGTTAATAATATAATTTCCTTCATCATAAACACGTTTTGAACATCTAACATGAAATTATAAAAAAAAAAAATATTTTTTCAATTACAATTCAAAATTTTCTCATAAATTAATTGTCTCTAGAACAATAAAAATTTTCAATCCATTTTCCTAAATCAAAATTTCCCATTAAAACAATAAAATCTCAACCCCTTTCCCCAGGCCCAACAAGACCTTCACCCAATTCCCAACCCACCTAGTCACCCACAATCCACACAGGTTGCACTTTTACTTTCTCCCATCTTCCCCTTGCCCATCAGCCCCTCACTCCACTCATCTTTTTTTTTTTTTTTTTTTCTCAACTCTTTTTTTTTCTCTCCATGTTCTCTCTCATCATGTCTCAAACTCAAAAGCAAAAACCTCCGATTCAAGCAAGAAGCTCGCCGTCTACTTCTCATCTCATCCTCTCCTAATCGATAGTTTAACCTCCAAGTTCAGGGACTAGCATTCAGCAAGTCAAGTAGCTTGCCACCCCCTGCTCCTAGCTGCAGAACCATGGATGGCCGGACAAATACTCAAGAACGGAATGTTCAAGAGAAACAAAATCACCAAAAAAAGGCAATATATGCAGCTTCAAAATTCAAATCAATAAATTTTATTATGTTGGTTGATGTTGATTGAGATTGAAATTCTAAATTTGGTTGTGTGAGTTTTTTTGTTTTTTTGTTTTTGGGTTTCTTTGGGATTAATTTTGAACAAACGAAATCAAAAATTTTTCTTGCCATTTTTGGATGAAAAACAGAGTAGTGAGAATAACGGGAATAACGGGCCAATATTTCTGCTATTCTCCGTTATTCCGTTTTGCAATGGTCGATTGCGACTGCTAAGATTGAGATTGAAATTCTCACTCATTTTTTCTTCAATATCGATAGCGATAGGTGGCGCAACCCGAAATAGGGGCTACTATATTGCTATGCCACCGCTATTTAAAACCCTGGTGCCTACTACTGGTTTCAAATTGATTTTTAGGTAATAACCCAAGTTCATTGGACTTGTAAATGTATTTACCTTGACTATCTACTATTGTAATTTCAACAGGAAGCTTACCTTCTTTCTTGAGCAGGGATATTAGAGAAGGTTAGTTGCTCTAGGTATTAGTAACAATTTCTGACTCAGGTTTGGCTTGAGTGGCTCCTTTTGGATTAAGCAGGTCAAGGACTTGATTGATATACTTTTGATTCTCAGCAAGTTGTGCTTCAATGCCTTTTCTCTGCTCCTCCTACCGCCTCGGTACAACCTTATCAGCACCCTTTATTGACTCCAGTTGTTCTTACAAAGCTTGGACCTGTTCATGGAGGATCTTCAATCTAGTACCTTCTATCATAGATGGCTGTTTCTTGTGCTTCCTCAGTGTGTGAGTGGATCTAATTTGCTCTGATACCAACTTGTAACAGAATGGTTGAGCAAAAATGGAAATAGAAATAGAACAAGGAGACCAGAGAGAATTTTAGAGAAGTAGAAAGTATGAATAAAGTATTTTTCATTCATAATCAATCATTTCCAGTACATAGCTGATATAGCCAGCTCAATAGATGAATTTCGGAGCTTCTATTTCCTACTTACAGGGATCTGCTGAATAAAAACAACTAACTATTATTATCTTGACTACTGCATTAACAAATTTACAACTAATCATTGGCTAGCTGACAACTCAACTAAACCGTTAATACCGTCTAGTAGTTGTTAGCCTTCTCCAGGTGGCAGTGCTTCAGCATTTTTCTCGAATTCTACTCATTTCTTCATGCCCACCTCCCTTCTTTTACGAACCTTAGCTGCCAACTTGACCTTCTTACCCTTTGATTCCATTCTGCCATCATACTCGTCCCGTGATATCATCACAAAGACAAAATAAATAAAAGTAATAAATTAAAATTATACTTCACAACAAATTAAAAAAAATTCTTTTATTTTTTGTACTTTTTATCCTATAACTTGAAATTTAATTAAAAATATAAAAAAGAGCTAAAAATTTACCCTAAAACAATAGAAAAACCTCAACTGAATTAATAGTACAATGGATAAAGCCTAATGCATAATAATTTGTATAATATTTTTTAACCTTTCGACTCTAAATTCTCTCCTTTTGTTAGTTTTTAGGACGAAGACTAGCTTCCTCATCTTGGCAGTTCGGTCACATGCCGTGGGATTCATAAGTCAGGCCAAATAGAACAATTGTCAAGGTGCTTTTGAGATGGAAAAATTAAGTGAATAAAGAAATTTAGTTGAGAGAGTGAAAAACGATTTAATTTTTGTTTCCCAAAAAACTGCTGGGCTTAATCAACATTTTGTACCTAACTCGTTGGACCAAATCCAAAAGTGAATTAAATCTAAAGATAAAATATGAGAATGATAACGTCCCATAAACTAAATTTTACAATGTCATTGTCCTTTAGGTTCTTGATTTTGTCGTGAAATGGATTAGAAGCGTGTTTGCACATGTCAGCCACAACATTTTGGTCATTTTTGTCAGTTTTTGGGACAAGATTTGTCTCCTCATTTCCTTTCTTTCCGCACTTCGGCCACATGCCCTGGGATTCACCTGGACAAGTCGCATTTTGGGTTCTCGTCATGGAATTCTTCACAACTAAAGCTAAATCCTGGTAAACAAAACAATTCTATATCCACCATAGCCATGTGCTATGTGCAAATAAATCTTATTTGATCAATTTGTTCTCAATTCACCAAAACATGTAGGAACTACAATTACAAGTGCTTTCACTAGCAATGCCACCAAACCGGGCCTAAACTACTCGAAATCCAATCTGACTTAACTTAAAAAGTCAGGAATCCATACCCGATGCATCCAAACTCTGATGAGATCCAAACCAAATTCAATTGTCCTCTCAGTGCACAAGCAGCAAAATATCAACCAAACCTAAACAATGCAATTCACCCAACGGAAACTAACTAAAAAGAGTAAATACTAAACTCTGGGTCGTATATCAGGAGTTGCTTACTCATTTTAGTGCCCAAATCTTTCCTTCTAGCAGCTCTAAACATGGAAAAATGCCTATATTTCAGGTTTATCTTTATATAAAGCCCATACAATCTGCAGGGTAACATGGGTTATGTAAAATATAACACATTAAGTGTACAAACGGTTATAAAAAGTATGGAAGACAGTGAAAAATTGGACACACACAACAACAAATGAAAAGAGAGAAGGTATCAGTAAACATACAAAGCAGGACATTCAAGCTTCATTAATGCATTAACAATGAGAGTAGATATCCTCCAGCAAACACACACCTAATTTGGATGAAGTAGGTTACATAAGGAACCACTCTCAGGAAAAGAAGAATAGATCTCTATAAGGTTACTAACATTTGGCAGGAAACCATTAGCATGGACTGTCTTTGAAATACATAGTCAGTTATTACTTTTCCTACTCATGGAATTGAAACTAAAGATAAACATTGCAAGAATATGGAAAACAAAAAAAATACAATTAAGACCTTCTCACATCTTATCATTCACAGACTTCCAACTGAATGATAGTGACAACCTTAAATTTTGTTGCTTGATAACTGCATAAAACTCGTTTTTGTAGAAGTGGATTCATAAGCCTGTAGTGAAGACTGACCTACCAAATTAAGCAGCCACTCCATCTTTACATTATCTTGTTTTTGTCAATGACAAAATATAATATTAAATTCACAAAAGGCCAAGTGTTTTCAGCTGCTGGACATGCTCAGGTGGGAGAGAAGGAGGAGACCAGTCAGATCCAGTCATTTCACCATCGACATCCTCAACCACATATTCCTAATATAGTAAACATAAAACTGAATTATGTTAAACCATATAGCAGTTTAGAAACAACCTGAACAAAATAAAGAAACAAAAAAAGATGCAGCATATTCAAATGATATTTTGGGACCGAATTTATAAATAAATAAAAGATGAACCAATAAAAAGGCTGAGAATTGAATGGAGAACATCATGCTCTCAAAATCTACTTCATCTTAGTTTTGCAAAATGAACAGTACAATAGTAACCAGCACATGTGGACCTCTAAGCATTGTTGGCATACTTCACATGAACTGGAAACAAGTTAAATGTAGAAAGGGACCATAGATTATATGAGTATCCTAGCCAGGGGCATAGAAATGTAATGTATCTTCTTTTGCCACATTTAGCATGCTTATTATTAAACACCCAAATTTCCTGACAACCCTAAAATAAGACTTAAACGAAGCTTTTGTATGTCCCATCATAGAAACCATTACATCGATAGACATACTAACCATAAAACAAATAGGGGACAAGATGATAATTTTCAGTCCTTTCCATTTAATGTCTTCGTATAGAGGTGGCTCATTCATCTACAAACTAGCACCTAGAAATTAACTTCCTCAAATAGTTCAGTTGGACCTAGTTGGCCTAATGCCCCAAAGAATTGTACTTAATTATATAGTAGTACATGAATCAAAGCTGAAGACATGTCAATGCAACCTACTTTTGTTAGCATTCTTTTAGCAAGTATATGATAGTGTCGCTGCCAAATCCTTTGTCCAACCATTGTAGCCACCAAAACACTGTAAAATATGCCAATCACAGTAAATAGTCCAAGCACAATCAATGCCATTATGAACAATAATGGCAGCCCTGCTTCACCAGCACCTCCTAGGCAACCACATTCAGTAGCAGCACTGGCACAGCTTTCAAAGCAAGCAGTACAGTCAGTCCACATACAAAGAGTGCCAGGTAAATGGCAGTCTGCACACATTCTGCAAGAGTTAGAAAATAAAAAAATTAATAATTTGACAAGCACACACATAAATTAATTAGTGAATGATATATATACATATATATGTACTTCATCCCTATCATTAGCACCACTTCCATAGCTTAGGATATCAAAGAAATAAGAAGAAAGTACAACATGTTTTAAAATAAATCAGATCCCAGTATCCATCAACTACTAAAAAAATCTTTCAGACCATCTAAATTATATTACATTTCCCCAGTAATATTTAATGTACTTAATCACCATCAATAGCACCACTTCAATAGCTTGTTATATCAATTAAATAAGAAGCAAATGCAACCTGCTCTAAAAAAAATCAGATCCTAGTAAAACCATTTTCAGACCATTTGAAGTTATATTCCATTTCCCCAGTAACCCAGTCCAGTGTCAGCAACAATAACAATGGCAACCCCATAACAAAAAGATTAACTGATGAGAGGAGCACCAGAAAGGGAAGGAGGAAGAGAAGTGAAAGGTTTAGAATTAGGTAAATAATACAACGAGCAAAAATGAAGCCAATATACTTTTCAAACCTGAATTGCAACTCGGGATAGACTCTTCTAAACTGTGCAGATCACACAAGATAAATAAATAACAAGCCCAAAAGGAAAAAGGAAAGCAAACCAAAGATGCATAATGTAGCAAGTCTCAAAGAGAAGAGGGAAAAGGTGAGTGCCGATGAATCAGATATACAGTAATAGGTACATGACAGAAAATCCAAAGACATCATCAGTTTGAGCTATCTTTTATGCTACAATTTGAAAACATGTATAATCAGCACAGTAAACCTTAGGAGGATAAACAAATAAAACATTGATTTGATCATAGGTAGAGGAAGTTAATGTAAAATAATAATAATAATAATAATAAACAGTGAAAGGGTTAAAGTAGAGTTTTTTTTTTTTTTTTTTTTTGTGTCTGTGTTAGAGAACAACTATTTGCTACCTTAGGAAGGATTGCTAATATTCCTCTTCGTCTTGAATCCATGGACAAATAAATGACAAATGTCATATATTAGCAAAGAGAAAAGGGGGGGGGGGGGGGGGGGGAAGGGGGTGAGGATGAAAAAAATCATTTGATTCCTCCAAATATGAAAATTGGCAGTTTGAGCATACATTTTCCTTTCAGATTAAAGGAAGCCCACCAGTTCCTACGCAATGAGTAAGTATATTGCATATTGCACAGTATTGGGTAATTGACTAAAGAGATGGAACATAGTATAAGACATGCAAAAAGCTTTACACATTATGATGATTACGAAGAATTTGATGCAAATAGCCACTTTCTTTACACATATTTGTGCATGTGTTCTGTGCAAGTTTGCACACAAGCATATCCAGACATATATGGAGGTGTAACGATAGAGATAAACATGAAATGAATTCTGATTTACCAATCATGAGACAAATTTGGTAGAAGAGGGGTAGAAGGAAGAGAAAGAGAAGATGAGGGAGATGATGATAAATCGCAGCAGTTGACCTGTTTAAGTGATGTACGCATTCTCCTTTAGTATAACAACAATATGAAATTGACAAACTTTTAGTAAAGTAATGATGAATACGATATATCAAACTGTCAGTATAATTCAACAACATCCATCAAAGTTTACAAGTAGAGTTATACCCCGGCTGACAGCAACAGAGACATAATTCTCGACAAGGCTGAGCCAAATCATTACGCACTCTTCGATCATAGCATGTAATAAAGCACCCAGATAGCCCCAGCAAAGCAAAAAATAGTAATGCTCCTGCATTCAACAATCATTTTGTTAACTATCAGCAACAGAGACAGCATCCAAGCTTGGATAATGAATATTATTAAAGTATGAAAACCAGATAAATGAAAATTTTCTTGAAGCAATCTAGTCAAATTTACCCAGCAGTGTTTGGCAAATTTCAAAGAAAGAAATACGCAGCAAGTTTTGGAAAATGACTAGGTGTCATGTAAAAGACCATGAAAACAACAGGCAATCTAAATTTTGTTCACTTTGGTACTTTAACCAACTTAGAGAAGAAATCAAAATTTAGGGAAGAAAGCTTCACACCATGAAAATTGATAGTAACTTCCAAAAACTAAGGTCATAAATGAAATTTTTAGTCTTTTACATATATGAAATTACTATTTATCACTAAAGACCTAAATGAGGCCTTTTCCACCACTTTGAGCTCAATTCCAAAAGATATTTCATAAACTTCCTAAATGCTTTTACAATTTTTTTCATTTTCTCTGCAGTAAACTCAAAGTTTTCAGCATTAAACATCATGAGGGGGATTCTTGTGCCTCTGCAATGAAATCTACAGATGCTTTAACATGGTGTTGAGATTCATTTTCAACATGGCAAAAATTAATCAATTAAAATTTCTAATTTGGTTAAGATATGAAATTAATCAAGCAATTAATCATTATCAATTGTAAATTAAATGATGAGATAAACTTTCACCTAAAATGTTTGATTAAAATAACATGAAGTTAAATTCTAAATTTTTATTAATAAAGTGGGAAGGTATCTTAACCAACAATAATAAATTGTTAATATTTGTCCTTGGTTAGATTATTCAACCAAAGAAGGAAGCTTCATAGGTTGAGTATTTTGCCCAAGGAAAGAAGCTTATAAGTTCAGGATCTCAATCAAGGAAGAAATCTTTATAGATTTGAGTTTTTCAACCAAAGATAAGAGGCTTTATAGATTGTGTATTTCAACCAAGGAAAATTTTTATAGATTGAGTTTTTGAACTGAGGAAAGAAGCTTTATATCTTGAGTATTTCAACTAAGAAAGGAAGCTTTATAGGTTGAATATCTCAACTAAGAAAAGAAGCTTTATAGGTTGAGCATTTCAACAGGAAAGAAACTTTATAGGTTTAATATTTCAACCAAGGAAAAAAGTTTTACAAGTTGAGTGTCTCAACCAAGAAAAGAAGCTTTATAGGTTGAGTATCCTAACACCGCAATGAAGCTATTTAGGTTGAGTACAATGAAAGCAAGTAATGTTTAGGAAGGTAAGATAGTAATGTTGACACTTGAAATTTTCAAGCTTAGCTTTCCTAGCTCATTCTATTTAGCTTGTTGTTGCCTTTGTCTTTCTTTAGACAGTAAATGCAGTCCAACCTTACCTTCTTATTTCTTTGAGAAACACCACTTAATCAAAGACAATATCCTTCTTAGTTCTCCTTGGATGACTTATATAACCTAGTAGATATCTTAGCTTTTCTTGGCAAATGCTTTCTAATAAATGTAAGAATGTCCCTATGTTTTCACTATCAACTTTGGCCAAAGGCTAAACTTTTTATATGGTTCAAGCCTTTTAAGCTTACTAACTTGTATAACTTAATCGAAGTTTGAAAATTTCTCAAAGGCTAAAATTTTCAAGTTTAATATATTGCTAATTCGAAAAGCTTAGACTTTCACATTTAACATTGAACATAGTCTAACCTATAAAGCTTTCTTTATTGGTTGATACTCAACCTATAAAATTTCTTTCCTTGATTGAAAAACTCAACCTATAAAACTTTCTCGGTTGAGATCCTCAAAACTATAAAGCTTTCTTTATTGGTTGAGATACTCAACCTATAAAGCTTCTTTCCTTGGTTGAAAAACTCAATCGATAAAGCTTACCTTATCATTGCTAAGTTTAGCATTCACACATTGGGAACTACCATAAGTTTATTTCTAAAACCAAGGGAACATGATGGTTAATTCCATAAGAAAAACATTCCAAAGTTTTCTAAGGGAAGCAACAATGTCCCATATGATAAGAGTTTGTGAAATATTACTCCAGTTGCTTTGCTCTGTTGCATTAATTAACAATTTTTTAAAAGATATTTTTAAAACAATCGGGGATCAAATTGAGATACAGCAAAGCCATTCTTTTCCATATATCAATCCATAACCCAAAAAATGATTAACAAGGAAACTAAAACAAACTGTATCGTTTGTAAGAAACTTAATCAAGATATCACTTCAGGTTCTTGAGCTTTTACCACATATGTAATAGAAACTAAGCTCACTATCAAAACCCCATGTAAGACGGAGCCATGACTGCTGGTACCCATCAATTAAATACACCAAATATGCCAGTGAAGCAATGACCTGAACACAATGAACAAAAGAACCAGGCATTATACCTAAGAAACATATTTACAATAGGAGAAGTAAACTAAAATGCCAGAACTAACAATCAATGACTGACTACATACCAGTTGAACAGCCAGAAATATGGATAAAATGTCTCTAGTCACAAAAAATCGGAATTTCAAGGTTCGCCATTTCCTATCAGCTGCAACATGAACTCTCAAATGATAAGGAGCTTTACAGGTTGTGCAATGAGCAAATGCAAACCCTTCCTGCAAAAAAAAAACAAACTAGACTTTATGATATATGGCAGCTAGGAAACAGCAAAATAGTGTGATGCCTATGAAAAACACACAAACAAGCTAACACCAACGTCCAATTCCCTCCTGATTACTGGATATCAGTCTATGCATGTGTGTGCGCATAGACATAACCAATTAAAACCAACATTGTCCTATGCTCTGGTCATCCTTTTATGTAGGTAGTCTTCAAGAAGATAAGCAACATAGAATAATGAATACCATAACTAAAAGAATTAATTTCATATCACAATGCTTGCTTTGTTGATTGTTGTAAATCTTCTATAACTGTTCAAACCATTTATTTCAGAACTTTTTCTCTGGTTTTTGCCAAGGGATATCCAAGAACATCAGTCTTAAAGTGAAGTATGTTCAACTATTAGGCTATTTAGACAGATACCAATGTCAGAGAAAATCTAATACAGCTACATTTCTCGAAATTCTATTACATTTTGGTATATCATACTTGACTTTGACTTGATTACTCATGTTTGGAGTTATATGCTTTATTTGAGGTAAGTCCAAGGTATACTGCACAAAGTTTTCCAAATTCCTGTTAGGAACACTTTCCAATCTAAACTGCATTGGAAGCTATCAAAGTAACAAACACAATCAAAATAAATGGGAAAAACTGAAACCATTTCTTCCTGTATGCTCATTAGATTAAATTGAACTTAAGCATTGGAAAGTAAGTCAGCAACAAGGTACTGAACCACTGATAGGACAACTTTACAGAATAGACGAACAATTGTATCCTGTATGTCTTTGCCTTTGATGAAGGCCAATTGACAACATTAGATTGGGGGGGGGGGGGGGGGGGGATTGAATGCCATTCAGTGTGAAATCACAATCCTCATGAAATATAATGAATTTCGATATAGAATGAAGCTGATAGCTAACCATATTAAGCTAAACCAGATTTTAAATGAATTAGAATTTGTCCCCAACTTTTCATCTATGAATTTACCATTGATCCAATGTTACCCTTTATCAGTTTCTGTTAATAAAATATACAAAATGTGGCATGGAAGAGTTATATTAATTACTATAGACAAACATTGGGATGAAAAAAACTAGGAAAAGGCTCTCTCTAAGTCAACTGAAGTAAACTTGCATTTATGGGGAATTTATAAGGCAAAAACAATGCTTTTTGTCTCCATTACTGAACAAAGAACTAATGTAGCTCATATGTAATCTTTTTTAAGTTGTATAGTTGTCTAATTTTTACTTCTTAGAAGAAACAGGCAGAATAAAGAAATTATATCAAAATTATGAGAACAATTAACATCATAAAACTAACACTCCAACAGTGCAATTTAGCCTAAGCAATAATATATATATATATATATATATATAAACCCATTCCTAGGCTCACCAAGGAAACATAGTACAAGTATAGCATAATGCACCTGAATTCTCAAATGAGGAAAGGAAGAAAATGGGTATTAATATCAATACCTTTACAGCTCGCCAATGATCTAAGCATTCGCGGTGTACATATTTTGAGGTTCCTTTGCACTTGCAAGGAGCAATAAAATCTCTACCTGAGGAAAACCATTGCACATTGAACTATTAGCACAAGTTCCGTCAAAATCATAATTGGCAGCAATACTTGAGTTTTTTTATGATTTATTAAACATTATTGCGTAGGAATTCCTTATTCAAAATATATTTTTTAAAATAATAAATACTGGAATTTAAAATAAAAACTGCTATTATTTTCCTCTCTAAATTCGGTTAATAATCCAATCAGTTCCGTAACCCAAAAAAATTGAACTTGTAATACTAGAGCGGTGCACGTAACTTAATTTTGAAAAACAAATTATAGAGTTTATTGGATTGACCGGAATGTTGTCGAGTTAATGTGTAGAAATAAGCAAAAAGAGCATAATTCAGAGCAAAATCGGTGAAACCAAAAATTTTTAATTAAAAAAATAAGAAAGCGAAATTTCGAGAAATGAGGGTTTAAATTAGAAAGTACCGTCGGTTTCAAGGCAAATTCGACACTGAATTTGATCGGCAGGGCCGGCCTCGAGGTCGATCTCGCTGGGCTCGGTTATCGGTGGGGGAGCCATGAGAGGCGATTCCTCTAATTGATCGCTCATTGTTGATTAACAGAGAGACAAAAAAAAAAAAGAAAAGAAAAAGAATAGCTGGGATCGAATCTTAAAAACTAGAAATTTACAGTTTCCCTCTGTCCCTTTAAAGCTGCTGCTACTGTGGTTCTTTCAGAGGAATTTCATCTACTAGTTTTTATTTTTTATTTTTTGCTTTTTTATTTTTATTATTTCACATATAAACTCTTTTCCTTGACATTTTTTTCTCTTTTTGTCATTTTGGACAAAAAAAAGTATTTACGAAAATTGGAATAGTTTTTGCGTTTCCCGTAATAACCATGGCTTTTCCCACCTTGACTAACGTGTCCCCGTCTTTTTCTGTGCTTACGTTATCCAATGCGAACTTCGCTAAACACTGAACAATAGCAGTTTACAACTCTTGCACGTGCGGGTGGTTTTTTTTTTCTTTTCCTTTTAATTTTTTAGAGTTTCAATTCTTTTTTAAAAAAATATCATCATTTTAATAATTGATATGTTTTGTTTCTAATAAAAATAATTTTTTGTATATGTATTAATTATTTTTATGAATAATTTTTAATTTTTGATAGTTTAAAATAGATATTTGAAATTCGATTTTAACTGAATTAATTGACTGAATCGATTTAATTCGATTAATTAATCGATTATCAAATTAATTTTAATTTATTTTTAAAAATAATTTTGAATTAATTTTAATTTTTTATTAATTCAACTTTCAAACCAAATTAATGTAATAATTCAAATATATCTAAAAAAACTTATTATTTCACATTTTTGCCTCTTTATTCCACAGCTTATGTTAAACTTATACAGTAATAACAACATTAACAGATAGACATTCTCCCAACTGCATCACTAGCTACATGATCATATCAAGGGTGTAACAATAGTTGTATCAACTACAATAATAAATTCAAGAACTCAACAATTGCAATCTCAACTATATCATTATCTAAACAAAATGTCACTCTTAGCAACATATGCTTGAAGATCAAATTAAGCTACCAATATCAGCTCAGCAACTTGAAAATCTTATATGTAGTTAACTAAGCAGTTTAAGCTATTTGAAATGTAATTCAATCAATTCTTTATTGTAGCTTAAATAGAAATTACAAGATTATGATTCAATCTTGAATAGGAGATAAGATCAAACCTATCTCTGAACTCAAGTGTATATACATGTATCCTAGAGAAATGAAACATTGAATTCTTCCTTCATTTCATACTATCTTTATATGGTATCAAAGCCTCTCTAAGTTTAACAACTCTTTTTCATTCAAATGACAACTAACATTTTTGTTGCTAACACCACAAAACCTAAATTTTTTTTAAATAAACTCAAGCATTCAACTTTTTTTAAAATTAAAAAGCAACAATTTCCCATCCTAACACCTACAATTTGATACTTTATTGGTTGGCCTTGACTTAATAAGATATGTCAATGGCATATATCTATGTCTAGCCCCTAGTCATCACTATTTAAGACAAAACAACCCCAAATCCAAAATACACCAAATGGATTAGACAAAACAAACTTATTCTGCATGCCCTTGTATCATCTGTCATTGAATCAATGATACCTATGATGGCCACTACCAAGTTATCTCATAAAGCAATGACATGACAAAATTTATAAATTTTATTTGTAAGTAAAATAGATCAAGAGTGATGTCACTAAAAAAGAAATTATCATTGTCCATACAAAGGAGTAAGTCTATAATAGAATATGTGCAAGCTATGAAAAGTATTGTAGATAAGTTAACTTTAGCCCACGTGCCAATAGCAAAAAATGATCTCATAATCTTAATTTTTAATGGTCTAAGCATGGAATTCAGAGAAATTTTAATAGCAATAAGAGTAAAGGAAAATGCAATATCTTCAGAAGAATTGCACGACAAGTTAACAATTTTTGAAACAATAATTAATGTCGTAATAATTTTAGGTTCACCAGACGAATTTTAAAACATATGGAGTCGTCACCAATCTTTTTTTGGCCTAGTGAGATTAGCCACTTATTAAAACTTAACTTTTTAATAAAATCTTGAAATCAATTAAAACTTTATAAAAAAGATAATTTTTGGGGTTTGCAAAAAAAAAGTCAGGTTCGAGAGTACGGTTACATGTGGATAAAGATTAGTACCCTTACAATGCCTATTTTAAAAAAGATATTAATTAATTATGTGCTATTTTTTTTATTTTTGACAAAAATGATCTTGAATTTAGTATTTAAAAATAATTTTCTTGACTCCCTTTGTTTGCAATAATTTTGATTTTTTTATTATTCTATTTTATTTAAGAAAAATAAATTAGAATCTTGTTATTAAAAGAATTCTTAAAATATCTCAATATGTTGGCAACATTTAAAGAAATTTTTTTACCTAGGGATTTCTTAAGTATTGTTATTCGAATTATCTTAAAATCTCATTTTCGAAGGTTCATATTTACCTTCAAAATCAATATTTATAATGCATATAAAATATGATACCAATGATTTAATTCTAAAAATTCATTTCTTATTCTATTTTAAAAAAATAGAGAAATCTTTATAAAAAACTATACTAAATGCTCAGTATATTAACGACATCTTAGATAAATTTTCTCACTTAAAATTTTTTAAAAAAATCACTACTCAAACTTTTTTAAGATCTCGTCCTCAGAGATTTCATTTATTTATAGAATTGGTGTGTATGGATGTAATATGATGCGTATGAATTTATTTATAACATTATTACATTGTAATATTTTTTTTTTAATGAGGAAAAGTAAATGATAATTTTTTCTTGAAAATTGTCCTAAATATCCTAATACTTTAACAATAATTTAAAAAAATTTTCTCACCTAGGGATTTATTAAAAATCACTACTTAGACTTCTCTAGAATCCCATCATCGAAAATTCACATCACTTTCAAGATTATTGTATTCATCTACCTATGATGAGTATGAAAGACATTTGAGCCTATTAAAAATTGATTACCAAACTTATCTAGGTGTATTAAAGTATGTGAAAGATCAGTAGTTAGCAAAATATAAGGATAGATTTATTATGACTTAAACAGATAAAATAATGCACTTTGACAATGTTATAACAAATATGTTTGATAACAAATCATTAATATACCTTTATTATTTCTTTTAGGGTAGAGAGTGCACATTTGAAATTAAAGAGACACCTTGGATCATCACAATGGGATTTCAAATTATCATGGAAGATAGTAAATGAACTAATTGAGTTCAAACATACAGAACTCAAGGCTTCATTTAAGTGAAGTTTTATCATTGTGGACATAATTTTAAGCCTTCATTATTTAAAGAGTTATGAGATTTGGTATCTAAAAATGCACTAAATATGATATTGATAGAAGTCAAACGAGCTAATCATATTAAGATTAATGTACATGCTTATAGTTGTATGATAAAAAACATGCATGGATTACCTTGTGCTCATAAAGTTGCAAAGCATATAAGAATGGAAAGTCTAATTTCTTTATCTGAAGTGCATTTACATTGAAAGAAGTTGGATTTAATAAAAAGTGAAGATAATGCAATATTTGATGAGTTAACCATCTAGTCCAAGATCGCTCGAATCATCAAATGCTTCAATGAATGTGATGAGTTTGATAAGTTAGCCATGAAAAAAAAGTTACGAGAACTTTGTTATCCATTCATAACTATCTATATTTTACCATTAGAGATGGTTAAGCCAAAAGCTCATAGAGCTTTAAAAGTATATACATCTACATGAAGCAACCTGTCACACTAGAAGATTATATTATCAACTTATGATAGTATATCATGACCAAGTACTACAAACTCAAAGAAACTAACAAAACAAATTAGTAAAATTTCTATTCACCAACTTTACAGTAAACAAAAAATGTGATATTTGAATAATTTACCGGTGGAGTTACATATGTATATACAGAGTATCATTGATGTTGAGATGGATGGACATTATGGGTTTCATGCTATTACAGGGTTGCTTGGATTGCGATTAGATGGTCGAGTACAGGTGTGACGAGATTTAATTGAAAAGCTTAATTGATTTCGAGGCAATTATCTGACTTTGTATGGATTTATGGAGCGTATTGAAGGGTTGTTACAAACTTTATCGTGTTTCAAAACTTTTGCATCATACGATAAGTGGATATGGGTCATTTGATTGCCTCATGATATAACGTCATGCTAATCTACATCAGTTTAAAATAGTGCCTAACATATCTCCTTACTAGATTTGTACCACCTGCACCATTGAAGCATAGATTAATTACGATTAGATATGTGTAGGTATTGTTAATTAGTGTTGTCAATTACTATTTATGTTTATCATTTTTATTTTATGTAGGTTTTAATGACATTACATAGTTAATGTTTCTATATTATGCAGGTGTTTTTGAAGCCATTCGCACCAATACCTCTTATTGCATGCAATTGGTGTAAGATTCAGTATAATTGTGCTCAAAGGTGGGAGATTTCATATGTACCCCACATTAAGGATTTCAATTTATTGTTTAGTTTAAATTCTGATATGGCCACTTAAAAAAAAATAGACATTGATTGATTATTTTTTGTAATGATTCTAAACATTTTATATTAATTTTTATGGTTTATATTTGTTTATGCTTTATATTATAAACATGTTATCCAATGAACAATTATTAAATTGAGGGAATTTTTTTAAAATATGGAAGATTTACCCATTTACTCTATGTTTTCACGCTTTATATATATAAAGGAAAAAGACAAATGGATTTATGTTTTTGATTCTTTACAATAACTTCTCTCTTTTACTCTGTTTTCACGTAAAAGCATGTCGAAAACCTATGTTTTAAACATCTAATTAGATGTGTCACATTGAACAAATAATAATCTAAAGAATATTTTATAAATATAAACTAAACATAAACATAACTACATATAAAATAAGTATTTAAACATAATTAACTAAATATAAAATCAGTATCAGTATATAGTAATAAATACATCAATCCATATCCATCGACCTCTCTCTAGACCTCTTACCTTGATGATATAGACGAGGTACAAAAGGAATGAGCTCTACTATCATTTTTACAATAGGAGAACCAGGGCAAGGATGATGATATGGCCAATGCTAGTAATGGTAGGAATGGTGTAGACATGAGCGGTACAGAAGGTGTTGATGAACCATGCATGAACGAACTAGGAGTGGGCTTTGCTATCATCTCCAAAATGCCAATGTCGATGGGAATATATGTAGACACCCAATTGGGTCCGGGCCCGGATCAATTGGGCCTGACCCAGATCATTTGGGCCTGGCCCAAATGGGCAAGGCCCAATTGAATTTTTACCCGTATTTTTTATTTTTATTTTTATTTTTTTTTTCTCTCTTGTGTATTTTATTATTTATTATTATGTAT